>NC_086448.1:566648478-566853478 GCF_028390025.1 Pseudophryne corroboree
ACCTACCGGTATATCTTTTTCTCCTAGTCCGTAGAGGATGCTGGGGACTCCGTAAGGACCATGGGGTATAGACGAGCTCCGCAGGAGACATGGGCACTATAAAGAACTTTAGAATGGGTGTGCACTGGCTCCTCCCTCTATGCCCCTCCTCCAGACGTCAGTTAGAGAACTGTGCCCAGAGGAGACGGACAGTACGAGGAAAGGATTTTTGTTAATCTAAGGACGAGATACATACCAGCCCACACCATACAACCTGGTATATACCAAACCAGTTAACAGCATGAACAAAACAGCATCAGCCAGAGACTGATCTCAACTGTAACATAACCCTTATGTAAGCAACAACTATATACAAGCCTTGCAGAAATAATCCGCACTGGGACGGGCGCCCAGCATCCTCTACGGACTAGGAGAAAAAGATTTACAGATAGGTTTAAAATCTTATTTTCTCTTACGTCCTAGAGGATGCTGGGGACTCCGTAAGGACCATGGGGATTATACCAAAGCTCCAGACCGGGCGGGAGAGTGCGGATGACTCTGCAGCACCGATTGAGCAAACATGAGGACCTCATCAGCCAGGGTATCAAACTTGTAGAATTTTGCAAAAGTGTTTGAACCCGACCAAGTAGCTGCTCGGTAAAGCTGTAATGCCGAGACACCTCTGGCAGCCGCCCAAGAAGAGCCCACCTTCCTAGTGGAATGTGCCTTTACAGAATTTGGTAACGGCAATCCAGCCGTAGAATGAGCCTGCTGAATCGTGTTACAGATCCAGCGAGCAATAGTCTGCTTACAAGCAGGAGCGCCAACTTTGTTGGCTGCATATAGGACAAACAGTGCCTCTGTTTTCCTAACCGAGCCGTCCTGGCTACATAAATTTTTAAGGCCCTGACTACATCAAGGGACTTGGAATCCTCCAAGTCACCCTTAGCCACAGGCACCACAATAGGTTGGTTCATATGAAGCGACGACACCACCTTGGGTAGAAATTGAGGACGAGTCCTCAACTCGGCTCGATCCTCATGGAAAATCAGATAGGGGCTCTTGTGAGACAAAGCCGCCAATTCGGACACCCTCCTCGCAGATGCCAAGGCCAACAACATGACCACTTTCCAAGTGAGAAATTTTAATTCAACCGTTTGAAGAGGTTCAAACCAGTGTGATTTAAGGAACTGTAACACCACGTTACCACTGGGGGCACAAAAGGAGGTTGGATGTGCAGCTCTCCTTTCTGGGAGAGAAGCCAATTCCTTCTGAAAGAATATAGATAAGGCCGAAATCTGCACCTTAATGGAGCCTAACTTAAGGCCCATATCCACTCCTGTCTGTAGAAAGTGGAGAAAACGACCCAGCTGAAAATCTTCCGTAGGAGCATTCTTGGCTTCACACCAAGATACATATTTCCTCCAGATACAGTGATAATGCTTCGCCGTTACCTCCTTCCTAGCTCTGATTAGAGTAGGGATGACTTCCCCTGGAATACCTTTCCTAGCTAGGATTTGGTGTTCAACCACCATGCCGTCAAACGTAACCGCGGTAAGTCTTGAAACACACAGGGCCCCTGTTGTAACAGGTCCTCCCTGTGAGGAAGAGGCCACGGATCTTCTGTGAGCATTTCCTGAAGATCTGAATACCAGGCCCTTCGAGGCCAATCTGGAACAATGAGTATTGTCTGCACTCTTGTCCGTCTTATGATTCTCAATATTTTGGAGATGAGTGGCAGTGGAGGAAACACATAGACCGACTGAAACACCCACGGTGTCACTAGGGCGTCCACCGCCACTGCCTGAGGGTCCCTCGACCTGGAACAATACGTCCGAAGCTTTTTGTTGAGGCGTGACGCCATCATGTCTATTTGAGGAAGTCCCCAACGACTTGTTACCTCTGCAAAGATTTCTTGATGAAGTCCCCACTCTCCTGGATGGAGATCGTGTCTGCTGAGAAAGTCTGCTCCCCAGTTGTCTACTCCCGGAATGAAGACTGCTGACAGAGCGCTTACATGATTTTCTGCCCAGCGAAGAATCCTGGTGGCTTCTGCCATTGCTGCTCTGATCCTTGTCCCGCCTTGGCGGTTTACATACGCCACTGCTGTGACGTTGTCTGACTGAATCAGAACGGGTAGGTTGCGAAGAAGACTCTCCGCTTGTTGTAGGCCGTTGTATATGGCCCTTCATTCCAACACATTGATGTGTAGACAAGCCTCCTGGCTTGACCATATTCCCTGAAAATTTCTCCCGTGCGTGACTGCTCCCCATCCTCGGAGGCTCGCGTCCGTGGTCACAAGAACCCAATCTTGAATGCCGAACCTACGACCCTCTAGAAGGTGAGCACTCTGAAGCCACCACAGGAGAGATACCCTGGCCCTGGGGGACAGGCTTATCCTCCGATGCATTTGTAGATGGGACCATGACCACTTGTCCAGAAGGTCCCACTGAAAAGTTCTCGCATGGAACCTGCCGAACGGAATGGCCTCGTAGGCCGCCACCATCTTTCCCAATACTCGAGTGCATTGATGAACTGACACTCTTTTTGGTTTCAGCAGGTCCTTGACCATGTTCTGGAGTTCCTGGGCTTTTTCCATTGGGAGAAAAACCCTCTTTTTTTCCGTGTCCAGAACCATGCCCAAAAATGCCAGCCGAGTCGTCGGGACCAACTGCGACTTTGGCAGATTTAGAATCCAGCCGTGTTGTTGTAGTACTCTCAGGGAGAGAGACACGCTTTTCAGTAACTGATCTCTTGATCTTGCCTTTATCAGGAGATCGTCCAAGTATGGGGTAATTGTGACTCCTTGCTTTCGCAGGAGCACCATCATTTCCGCCATTACCTTGGTGAAAATCCTCGGGGCCGTGGAAAGCCCAAACGGCAACGTCTGAAACTGGTAATAACAATCCTGTACAGCGAATCTCAGGTACGCTTGATGAGGCGGATATATGGGGACATGAAGGTGTGCCTCCTTTATGTCTAGTGACACCATAAAATCCCCCCCTTCCAGGCTGGAGATCACTGCCCGGAGAGATTCCATCTTGAATTTGAACCTTTTTAAATACAGGTTCAGGGATTTTAGATTCAGAATTGGTCTGACCGAGCCATCTGGCTTCAGGACCACAAATATGGTTGAATAAAACACTTTCCCCTGTTGCACTAGGGGAACCTTTATAATCACCTGCTGTTGACACAGCTTTTGTATGGCAGCTGAAACTATTTCCCTCTCTGGGGGAGAAGCCGGCAAGGCCGATTTGAAAAATCGGCGTGGAGGCACCTCTTCGAACTCCAGTTTGTAGCCTTGGGATACAATTTCGACAACCCAAGGATCCAAATCCGACTGAACCAAGACTTGGCTGAAGAGCCGAAGACGTGCCCCCACCGATGCGGACTCCCTCAGCGGAGCCCCAGCGTCATGCGGTGGATTTTGTAGAGGCCGGGGAGGACTTCTGTTCCTGGGAACTAGCCGTAGCTGGTGTTCTTTTACCTCTACCTCTGGCGAGGAAGGAAGAGCCCCGACCCTTTCTGAACTTATGCGACCGAAAGGACTGCATCTGGTATTGAGGTGTTTTCTTTTGCTGTGGGGGAACATAAGGCAAAAAAGAAGACTTACCCGCGGTAGCTGTGGAAACCAGGTCCGTGAGGCCCTCCCCAAATAAAACTTCACCTTTGTAAGGTAAAGCCTACATATGTCTCTTTGAATCAGCATTACCTGTCCATTGACGGGTCCACAGGGAACGTCTAGCAGAAACTGCCATGGCATTGGCTCTTGAACCCAACAGCCCAATATCTCTCGCAGCCGCTATCATATACAACGCTGCGTCCTTAATGTGACCCAAGGTCAACAAAATACTATCTTTATCTAGGGTGTCAATGTCAGATGACAAGTTATCTGTCCACGCTGCAATTGCGCTACCCACCCATGCCGACGCTACTGCCGGTCTGAGCAGGGCACCCGTATGCGTATAAACTGATTTTAAGGTAGTTTCCTGCCTGCGATCCGCAGGATCCTTGAGGGCTGCCGTATCCGGGGACGGTAGTGCAACCCTTTTGGACAAGCGCGATAATGCCTTGTCCACCGTGGGCGAAGATTCCCACTGTAACCTATCCTTTGAGGGGAAAGGATACGCCATAATAATTCTCTTGGGAACCTGCAGTCTCTTGTCTGGAGTTTCCCAAGCCTTTTCAAATAAAGCGTTCAGCTCATGAGATGGGGGAAACGTTACCTCAGGTTTCTTTTCCTTAAACATGCAGACCCTCGTGTCAGGGACAGCGGGGTCCTCCATGATATGCAAAACATCTTTTATTGCAATAATCATATATTGAATACTCTCGGCCACCCTTGGGTGTAACCTTGCATCATCATAGTCGACACTGGAGTCGGAATCAGTGTCGGTATCAGTGTCTGCAATCTGGGAAAAGGGACGTTTATGGGACCCTGAGGGGTCTTGTGACACAGCCAAAACCATGGATTGACTCCCTGCTTTTTCCTTGGACTCTGCTTTGTCCAATCTCTTATGTAATAAGGACACATTAGCATTTAAAACATTCCACATATCCAACCAATCAGGTGTCGGCTGTGCCGACGGAGACACCACCACCATCTGCTCTGCATCCTCCCTCGACGAGCCTTCCGCTTCAGACATGTCGACACACACGTACTGACACCCCCACACACACTGGGATATATGAATATCGGGACAGCCCCCCAATAAGGCCCTTTGGAGAGACAGAGAGCGAGTATGCCAGCACACACCCAGCACCCCTAGATACTGAAAACAAAGTCTCAGCCTGTACAGCGCTTTTTATATATATAATTTGCACCAAATAAATGTGTCCCCCACTCGTTTTTTGTCCCGTTACTTGTTCAGCACGGGAGAGTCCGGGAGCAGCTTCTCTGCAGCATGCTGTGGAGAAAATGGCGCTGGTTAGTGCTGGAGGATCAAGCCCCGCCCCCTTGACGGCGGCCTTTGGTCCCGCTCATTTTTTTTTTATACTGGCGGGGGTTTTATAATATACTGCCTCCGCAGTATCTAATAATGGTGCCAGTTTTATGTGATGTAATTCTTGCTGCCCAGGGCGCCCCCCTTGCTGTGCCTTTTGTGTGTGTGGGAGCAATGGCGTGCTGCGCGGTACCTCTCTGAAGAACTGAAGTCTTCTGCCGCCTTTGACGTCTTCTTACTTCATATACTTACCCGGCTTCTATCTTCCGGCTCTGTGAGGAGGACGGCGGCGCGGCTCCGGGACGAACAGCGAGGACGACACCTGTGTTCCGACCCTCTGGAGCTAATGGTGTCCAGTAGCCTAAGAAGCAGAGCCCATCAGTCCAGGAAAGTGGGTCTGCTTCTCTCCCCTCAGTCCCACGAGGCAGGGAGCCTGTTGAAAATAAAAACCTAACAAAAGTCTTTTCAGAGAAACTCAGTAGAGCTCCCCTGCTGTGCATCCAGTCTCCTCTGGGCACAGGATCTAACTAAGGTCTGGAGGAGGTGCATAGTGGGAGGAGCCAGTTCACACCCATCTAACGTCTTAGAGTGCCCATGTCTCCTGCGGAGCCCGTCTATACCCCATGGTCCTTATGGAGTCCCCAGCATCCTCTAGGAAGTAAGAGAAATATTATTGCTAATTGAATTCCCCCCTAAACTGGTAGAGGGCTGTGGTAAAAACTGTTCCATCTTGTTGTCCCCAATGCTGTCTGTACAATATTTTCCCATGTGACAATGCAGCATTTAATGGCATTAACTAGTGGGCTAATGTATCAAGCAGTGAAAAGAGTGGAGAAGTAGACCAGTGGAGAAGTTACCCATAGAAACCAATCAGTTTCTGCCCATCATTTTATAGAATGTATAAATACAAACAATGGTCTACTTCTCTACTCTTTTCCCTGCTTGATACATTAACCCCTAGACTAGAAATCCGTGGGTGCGACGGTACTCAAGTAAATGTTGAATTTAGATTGATCTTTTTATAAACCTACAGTATATTGCAAGATACTATTTAGATATGTTTAAAGCAGCTATCTACTAATACAGGTTGAGTATCCCATATCCAAATATTCCGAAATACAGAATATTCCAAAATACTGAATTTTTGGAGTGAGAGTGAGATATTGACACATTTGTTTTCTGATGGCTCACTGTATACAAACCTTGTTTAATACACAAAGTTAATAAAAATATTGTATTAAATGATGTTCAGACTGTGTATAAGGTGTAGATGAAACATAAATGAATTGTGTGTATGTACACAAACTTTGTGTAGTGCACAAAGTTTAAAAAAATATTGGCTAAAATTACCTTAAGGCGGTGTGTATAAGGTGTATATGTAACATAAATGCATTCTGTGCTCAGACTTAGGTCCCATCACCATGATATCTCATTACAATATGCAATTATTCCATAATACGGAAAAATCCGATATCCAAAATACTTCTGGTCCCAAGCATTTTAGATAAGGGATACTCAACCATGTATTATTAATAAAATATGGTACATCCTCTAATGCAGGATAATGGGTCTGATTCAGGTCCGGTATAGGGATGGTACGCAATGTACGGATGTTCGGTACATTGCGTATGTGCAGTACGGATCCTGCGTCAGACGTAGTAAGGCTGCAGACGCAGTTGATTGACAGCCATGTGGGATCTGGGAGGGGGGTAGCGATAGTATTCGTTCCCCAAAATGGAGGCGTGTCACCTCCAATTTGTGGGAGTGCCGAGACCAGGGTCATTCTCTCTTCCGACGGAGGGTTACCATCCTCTGCTGCGGAGCTGCTGCAGCCAGTCTGTATAACCTCATAGGTTATTCAAACGGACGATCATATCTTAGGTGATCCAATGCTGCATCCTCGGACACAGAATTGTATCACACATTGATGTAGGAGGCATCTACTTAAGCAGATGCCTCCCGCTGCAATAGTGTAAGCTAGCATCGCTGCTGCTTGCTAAATCTGTCCACATCTGAATCACCCCCATTGGGCCTAATTCAAGGTTGATTGCAAATTTTTTTTTCCTCTAATTGACAACCCCATGTGCACTGCAGGTGGAGCAGATATAACATGTGCAGAGAGTTAGATTTGGGCAGGGTGTGTTCAAACTGAAATCTAAATTGCAGTGTAAAAATAAAGCTGCCAGTATTTACCCTGCACAGAAACAAAATAACCCACCCAAATCTAACTCTCTCTCTACACGTCATATCTGCCCCACCTGTAGTGCACATGGTTTTGCCCATTAGACGAGCATGTTGTTTTGCAATCAACCTTGAATTAGGCCCATTGTGTGGTAGTAAAACGCTAATCAGGGATTCTCTCCATACTCTGACTGGAACAAAATCTGAACAAAACGGGTTTCAACATGAGAACAATAATAAAAATTGGTTAAGTACATTACAAGACCATGGACAGAAACTTTATCTAGTGTAGTTGATTTAACAAACCCATATGTTTAACAGTTTCATTGCATTAATGTATAAGTATTCTATATTTAAAAAAAACCTGGCACAAGTTAATATTCTGTCTCCGTATTCCAGCACACAGGAAATATTTCTTCAAGTCACAGAAGCAACTGCATCTTCTAAACCAAAACTGCTTAGACAGAGATGTAATTACAGTATTCCACACTCTACACATATTTACATTTTCAATTAAAACTTCACACTATGGATGAATTTGTTTACACCTCATTACTCATTAAGTATAAACTGATCATATGTAAACTTGAAACACTATGAAACAGAATGACATTTTTCTTACAGCATGTGCTTCTGTAAATATTGAAAAAACCCCAAAGCACATTAATCATACTCAAAATGTAAAACACCAGCACACACATTTGCTTTGTGAGCTCCAGCACAGCCGTTTGTTATTTCTATGGACATAAAAACTTTCAGAGTAAACAAAACCGGTTCTGTCACCCCCACTTTGCCCAAAGGTTTCACACTTTGTGCAGGAATCGGCAATATAATAAAACAGAAATCCTAGTATTATGCAGCACAAAAGTAAAAACATATGAACGCAAACACAACTGCTGTAAAAAAAAACGTGCAGCAATACTACCAATTATTGTTTACCTAAATAAATGAAAAGATCCATATAAAGTTATTTCAAAAGGGCTTTGAGCTACAATGTGCAGTCAGGCATTGAGTCTAACAATGCAGCATCATTCTTCTATAGGGAAAAGTAACCAACTGGATACCTGGCTAGGATTCAGTATGATATCCCGGCGGTCAGGAGACCGACGCTGGGTTCCCGACAGCTGGAATACCGGCGGGGAGCGCAGCCTGTCCCCACACGGGCTCGCAAAGCTTCTGGCCTGCTGGCTACCTTTGGTCGCCACAGGGTTATATTCCCCCTCAGGTGGTGACATGGACCATCACCCAAGTGGGGATTTCGGGTGGCGGTTGGGATTACAACCAGCAGTATTTCACCGCGTGTCGGGATTCTGGCAGCTGGCAACTTGAATGCCTCCCCCTGGTTAATGATGTTAAAAAAACAAAATGGCTACCAGTGGCATTAGAGCATTAATGTTTAACTGGCTCGGACCTCGTAACTAAACCTAGGTATATACAATCCGATATTTTGGTCATCCCCACAATCGGCAAAGGCCCCAATAACTGAGCTACATCCTAAGCGATTTTTTTTAAACAAATTGATTTTTTTGCCATACCACACTGAATTTACATATGTTTGCCCACAAAGAGGATGACGTAGTAATGTAAATAACATGGGAACTATGGTCTGATCATCAAGTATTCCCACACACTGCAGGAAATTAGGAGATTGTGGCCGAGATCCTCTGTCTTGGTCGACCAATGAGAAAATTGAAAGCCTATTTGTGGCTATGTTTCTCAGGTTCATCATCGAAATGCTAAAGTCATCATTCATACATATACGATATAAACGGGTGAGCACCCGATTTTAGGCAAATTGATACAATTACTGTGTGCACCTAACTTAAAAAAGGACATGACATGGTAGAGGACGGGGTTGTGGCTTGGCTGGCAACAGGGGAGGACGTGATGATATACAGCTCCTGCCTGCAGCACCAATAAAATTGGGTTTTTACCCTGGTTTATACGAACCCCCACACTGAGGCACAGTCTGCCAGCGCTGCTGAGCCACCTTGTATTGGAAGGTCTGAGCTAGGGAGCCGGGGGAGACCTGCGCTGCTCCCTGCAGGTTGCGGCCTACCTTCCCTCTCTGGAGCCGGGACCTCTATTTCAGGCGGAGGCCGCTGGAGGTGTCCGGCTGCTGGGACTCGATCCACCTGCACAGCGGACTTCATGCTCGCCGGGACTCTGATCCCCTATCTCACCAGGCTCCACCATCCTGTAGGCGGGCGGGCGCTGGTGGGGCTTGCTGGCGGCGACGGCTGAAGCACTCATCCCAGTGGGCGGCGGCCATCTTTCAGCTGACCCCACGATCACTCTTCTACGTGGCCAGGCGGTTACTGAGGTGCCACGGTCACTGGCAGGACTGTGGCCGGCGCCTCCCACCACCTGCAACATCGGCCCTGGACAGCGGTGTGCCTGCTGAGTGGTTAGAGGGTAAGTGCAGCTCTCATAAGCACTGCTCTCCCTCCTTCTCCAGCCCAGTCTGCAGGCCCAGCTGATCACCAATCTGGAGCTGGGCAGATGTTTGTTTCCTTTTTCCCCCCTCTATTACCCAACAAATGCTCTACTTCCCCAGTACCCATTTACAACAGCATTCTACATACTGTATACAACATTACAGTTTGGGATCCCTTTTTACACACCTACTGTTTCTCATGTCTGATGCTTTAGTGCCCTCCAGTGGCTGGATATAATTATTACACCCTTCCTTGCAAGTTTACTTCTATACTGATGCCCAGCTAGCCACTTCTATTCTGGTGGGAATGTGTCGAGAGTCTTGAGACTGGCCCTGTAGGGATGCTGTTCTAATCACATAACTACCACCGACGTTCCATTACCAATACCAAGGTGCCTCATGGTGAGAGGTAAGATAGGATAACAAGGGAGAGTAGAAAATCACGAAAGGTGACCCCGTGCAATGAATCTCCCCCTTCAGCCGATATGAGACAATGGGGGTAATGCCAAATTGATCGCAGCAGGAAATTTTTTAGCAGTTGGGCAAAACCATGTGCACTGCAGGGGAGGCAGATATAACATGTGCAGAGAGAGATAGATTTGGGTGTGGTGAGTTCAATCTGCAATCTAAACTGCAGTGTAAAAATAAAGCAGCCAGTATTTACCCTGCACAGAAACAAAATAACCCACCCAAATCTAGCTTTCTTGCAAATGTTATATCTGCCCTCCCTGCAGTGCACATGGTTTTGCCCAACTGCTAAAAAATGTCCTGCTGCTATCAACTTGGAATTACCCCCAATATCTCCTTCCCCAAGGCTCCGCATCCGTGGATGATAATTCTATGCCCTCTACCCTACGCCTTTCGCCTGTTTCAGACTCTCCCCTCAAGCAGGAACCCACACAACGTCAGAGCCAGGAAGCCTATCACAGATTTTAAACCTTCAGGCCCTGCCTACGAAACAAGATTTTGAACAACTGGAGAGTAGACTCAGAGAAACAGTCCACTCGGAAGTTGCCGCCATTCAATATGAGATAACTCGCATTGGATCCCAACTAACTTCATTGGAAGGCTTTTCTCCTGACACAATCGTGGCTCACAATGCCCTCTGAGCTACAGTCATCAGACAAGCGACCAGTCTCCAACAGCTTCAAGAGCGCCTGGATGATTTGGATAATCTTGGATGGGGAAATAATTTGAGGGTTCAGGGGGTCTCTGAGGACATCCCACCCCAGGGACTTACTGATTTTCTCATGAAGATCTTTAACAAGCTCCTAGGCTGGGATCCTGCTTCCATAATCGAATTCGGGCTTTGAGACCCAGAGGGGCACCAACTGACAGTCCTTGCAACATCATTTGCCGCTTACGTTATATGGAAAAGAGGATATCCTCCGTAAAGTTCGTCGCATGGATGTGATAGAGATTGATGTTCATAGGATTCAGATCTTCCAAGATTTATCCAGTCTACCCTTCAAAAACGCAGGGCCCTACAACCGCTTACTGCAGAGCTCCGAAAGTTGGGAATTAAGTACAGATGGGGCTTTTCTTCGGCCTGCAGGTCTCGCATAATGGGAAGCTGTACTCCCTTAAAGACTCGACCGATTTGCCTCCTTTTTGTCAAGAGCTCGGGGTCCCCCTAGTCACCCTTACGGACTGGCAGGAGCCCCTGACTCGATCTATTCCACCAGAACTCTCTCACCCTGATAACGACTGGCACCTTGTCCACCACAACCCGAAGCCCCCTAGGGAACAGCGAACCCCTACGCAGACGACAAAGTAGTGAGGGTCTGTTGGTGGTTTGAGACGTTTGCCTGCTCCTTTTTGAGAGTCTTTGTTAAGTTTCAATGACTACTGTTGGGTCGAGGAGGTTTCTTTGCCACGGTGTGCCTCTCCCCTTGTGGAGATATACTCGTGGCAACAAGACCATTATCGGCTTGATACACATTCACCAGACCCTCCCGAATTGGTGGATGTTGTCATTAGCTACATGTTTTAAAGTAGCCTTATGGTTATGTGATTTAACTGTTATTCTAGTTCCTGACTGTTATATTGATTTTGTCATTTGGGCTGGGGTTGACACTGACCCCCAATTACCCCCACACTGCCCTAATATTCTTGGTCTCTGGCGTGGTTCTCACGTCCGAGCTCCCAAGTGGTGGTAGTGCGCTCTATTTCTCATTTCATAGGTTGTATCACATACTTCTGACTAAGTTAAAAATTTTTAACTGTTTTCCAAATGTACTTTCTGGTTCTGTCTCTCTCTTCTTTTTTTCCTTCCCTCCCCCCCTCTTGTGTGGTTTTCTGCTCTGAGAGAGTTGTTACCCTCCTTGCTGGTCCCCATATTGCTCCCTATGCAATAGACAATGGTGGTTGATTCTAAAGCGACTACCATAAAATTTGTTTCTCTCAATGTGAAGAGCTTAAACATCCCAGAGAAGCGCTCCGGGGTGCTCAGAGACCTTTTTGCCTTCAGGGCTGATGTTGCATTTCTCCAGGAGACGCACTTCAAAATTGAGGTTGCTCCAGCCCTTAAGGACCGCAATTACCCATACTCTCTTTATAATAACAATAGCAAGAGTAGGTCTCTGGGAGTCCCTATTCTGTTATCTAAAAGATTACCATTTCAAGACATATCATCCGTAATCCATGAGGAGGGCAGAACACTCCTGGTTAAATGTAAATTGTTCGATCAGACATATACACTGCTCAAAAAAATAAAGGGAACACTAAAACAACACATCCTAGATCTGAATGAATGATATATTCTTATTAAATACTTTGTTCTTTACATAGTTGCATGTGCTGACAACAAAATCACACAAATTATCAATGGAAATCAAATTTATTAACCCATGGAGGTCTGGATTTGGAGTCACACTCAAAATTAAAGTGGAAAAACACACTACAGGCTGATCCAACTTTGATGTAAAGTCCTTAAAACAAGTCAAAATGAGCCTCAGTAGTGTGTGTGGCCTCCACGTGCCTGTATGACCTCCCTACAATGCCTGGGCATGCTCCTGATGAGGTGGCGGATGGTCCCCTGAGGGATCTCCTCCCAGACCTGGACTAAAGCATCCGCCAACTCATGGACAGTCTGTGGTGCAACTGTCCATGAGTTGGTGGATGGAGCAAGACATGATGTCCCAGATGTGCTCAATTGGATTCAGGTCTGGGGAACGGGCGGGCCAGTCCATAGCATCAATGCCTTCGTCTAGCAGGAACTGCTGACACACTCCAGCCACATGAGGTCTAGCATTGTCTTGCATTAGGAGGAACCCAGGGCCAACCGCACCAGCATATGGTCTCACAAGGGGTCTGAGGATCTCATCTCGGTACCTAATGGCAGTCAGGCTACCTCTGGCAAGCACATGGAGGGCTGTGCGGCTCCCCAAAGAAATGCCACCCCACACCATTACTGACCCACTGCCAAACCGGTGATGCTGGAGGATGTTGCAGGCAGGAGAACGTTCTCCTTGGGCGTCTCCAGACTCTGTCACGTCTGTCACATGTGCTCAGTGAGAACCTGCTTTCATCTGTGAAGAGCATAGGGCTCCAGTGGCGAATTTGCCAATCTCGGTGTCCTCTGGCAAATGCCAAACGTCCTGCACGGTGTTGGGTAGTAAGCACAACCCCCACCTGTGGACGTCGGGCCCTCATACTACCCTCATGGAGTCTGTTTCTGATCGTTTGAGTAGACACATGCACATTTGTGGCTTGCTGGAGGTCATTTTGCAGGGCTCTGGCAGTGCTCCTCCTGTTCCTCCTTGCACAAAGGCGGAGGTAGCGGTCCTGCTGCTGGGTTGTTGCCCTCCTACGGCTTCCTCCACGTCGCCTGATGTATTGGCCTGTCTCCTGGTAGCGCCACCATGCTCTGGACACTACACTGACAGACACAGCAAACCTTCTTGCCACAGCTCGCACTGATGTGCCATCCTGGATGAACTGCACTACCTGAGCCACTTGTGTAGGTTGTAGACTCCGTCTCATGCTACCACTAGAGTGAAAGCACCGCCAGCTTTCAAAAGTGACCAAAACATCAGCCAGAAAGCATAGGAGCTGAGAAGTGGTCTGTGGTCACCACCTGCAGAACAACTCCTTTATTGGGGGTGTCTTGCTAATTGCCTATAATTTCTACCTGTTGTCTATTCCATTTGCACAACAGCTTGTGAAATTGATTGTCAATCAGTGTTGCTTCCTAAGTGGACAGTTTGATTTCACAGAAGTGTGATTGACTTGGAGTTACATTGTGTTGTTTAAGTGTTCCCTTTATTTTTTTGAGAAGTGTACCTTTATAAATATATACGCCCCCAACCAATCACAACCTAGCTTCCTCGTGACAGTTCTGAATCGCATTGCCTTGCTGGTCGATGGCATCCCCATAATAGGAGGAGATCTCAATTGGTCTCTCCAGCCGGAGGTGGATATCTCTGGGACACCAGCTAGACCTTCACTGGCTCCGCATTGTAGGGTGCGCCGCTCTCTCCATGAACACCAGCTGGTCGACACGTGGAGGCTCCAACACACAGGAGACAGGGACTATACATTCTATTCTAGGCCACACGACACCTACTCCAAACTTGATTATTTCTTTCTACCCCACAGATTTCTGTATTTAATCCGGAACAACGATACTGGGTTGATCACCTGGTCTGACCATGCTCCCGTCTCCCTGACTCTGGAGACGTCCTCTCCACATTTTAAACCGTGTACTTGGAGGTTAAACGAACAAATTTTAATGGATCCGCGGTTTCAACCTCAATTGCTTGAGACTATAGAGAACTACTTTGTAACTGATGAGACACCGGGCATCTCTAGAGTCACGGTGTGGGAGGCACATAAGTGTGTCCTGCATGGGACGTTTATCCAGCACGGCTCAATGATGAAAAAAGAAAACTGGAAAAAAAAATTGCCTTACTTATTTTTATTATCCTTTATTTATATGGCGCCACAAGGGTTCCGCAGCGCCCAATTACAGAGTACATAAACAAATAATCAAACAGGAAAACAGCAACTTACAAGTTGACGACAATATAGGACAAGTACAGGGTAAATAAACATAGCTACATCAGCAGATGACACTGGAATAAGTATCAGGTGGCAGAAGACTGCTGATGTGGTGCAGTTGAAGATTATTAAAGTAAGAAAGGATAAGCACATGAGGGAAGAGGGCCCTGCTCGTGAGAGCTTACATTCAGCGGTTGAAGGACCTGGAGACAATACACAAGGCAGGATCGTCTCCTCCGGTTCTGACTGAACTGAATGAGACGAGAACAGCCCTCAATGCTCTGCTATTTGAGGATATTAAGAAGGATTATAGGTTATGCAGAAACCGCTTTTTTCAATAGGGTAATAAACCAGGGAAGCTATTAGCTAGAGCACTTCGCACACAAAGGGCTACCCTATACATCCAATCAGTTCAGGACGCGGCGGGGACCCGCCGTACCCTCACGAGAGACATAGCTGATGCATTCCACTTCTATTATACTAATCTATATAATCTCCAGGATCCTAGATCCCTGGAGCCACCACCGTGGATAAGTACCTCTGTGAAGCGGGACTCCCCAGGCTGTCAGCGGACGACAGTGCCTGGCTGGACTGACCGTTTTTTTCCCCAGAATATAAACACGATCTTAAAGAGACCTCCCTCTGGGAAGAGCCCAGGCCCTGATGGCTATACTATCTCTCATTATAAATGGGATTTATATCTGGGAGGGAAGCCCGTGATAACACGACCAAAATAATTGACTTGATGCATCTAGCCTCGCAAAGCCGCACCCCGGTAGTGGTGCTGCCCACCGATGCCGAAAAGGCTTTTGACAGAGTTAACTGCGTTTTCATGGAAGGGGTCCTAAGGCACCTAGGGCTCGGACCTGTTAGACTATGCCGCATTTTGGCAAGATATAGTTCCCCTACAGCGTGGATTAAAATTAATGGAGCCCTGTCCGAACCAGTCCTGATTAGGAACGGAACTAGACAGGGCTGTCCTCTTTCACCCCTTATTTTCATCCTATGCATGGAGGCTTTAGCTGGATCAATTAGACTTAATCCTAATGTTTCAGGATTTACGGTAGGGAGTAGAGAATATAAACTTGCATTGTTTGCGGATGATTTGTTAGCTGTCCTATCAAACCCGGTTGTATCTCTCCCCAACCTGATGTCCGAATTCTGTAGATTTGGTTCTCTGTCCAATTTTAAAATGAACCGTTCTAAGTCAGTGGCAGTGAATGTGTCAAACTCCCTCCTAATCCCTTGAAGACCTTCAAAAATCCTTTCCATTCATCTGGCATCCCTCTAGCTTTAAATACTTGGGGGGTTATATTGAATACTGATTTAACATGTCTTTTTGACAAAACTTTAAAAAAATAAGAATTTACTTACCGATAATTCTATTTCTCGGAGTCCGTAGTGGATGCTGGGGTTCCTGAAAGGACCATGGGGAATAGCGGCTCCGCAGGAGACAGGGCACAAAAGTAAAGCTTTCCGATCAGGTGGTGTGCACTGGCTCCTCCCCCTATGACCCTCCTCCAAGCCAGTTAGGTACTGTGCCCGGACGAGCGTACACAATAAGGGAGGAATTTTGAATCCCGGGTAAGACTCATACCAGCCACACCAATCACACCGTACAACTTGTGATCTAAACCCAGTTAACAGTATGATAACAGCGGAGCCTCTGAAAAGATGGCTCACAACAATAATAACCCGATTTTTGTAACTATGTACAAGTATTGCAGATAATCCGCACTTGGGATGGGCGCCCAGCATCCACTACGGACTCCGAGAAATAGAATTATCGGTAAGTAAATTCTTATTTTCTCTATCGTCCTAGTGGATGCTGGGGTTCCTGAAAGGACCATGGGGATTATACCAAAGCTCCCAAACGGGCGGGAGAGTGCGGATGACTCTGCAGCACCGAATGAGAGAACTCCAGGTCCTCCTTAGCCAGGGTATCAAATTTGTAGAATTTAGCAAACGTGTTTGCCCCTGACCAAGTAGCTGCTCGGCAAAGTTGTAAAGCCGAGACCCCTCGGGCAGCCGCCCAAGATGAGCCCACCTTCCTTGTGGAATGGGCATTTACATATTTTGGCTGTGGCAGGCCTGCCACAGAATGTGCAAGCTGAATTGTATTACACATCCAACTAGCAATAGTCTGCTTAGAAGCAAGAGCACCCAGTTTGTTGGGTGCATACAGGATAACAGCAAGTCAGTTTTCCTGACTCCAGCCGTCCTGGAACATATTTTCAGGGCCCTGACAACATCTAGCAACTTGGAGTCCTCCAAGTCCCTAGTAGGTGCAAGGCACCACAATAAGCTGGTTCAGGTGAAACACTGACACCACCTTAGGGAGAGAACTGGGGACGAGTCCGCAGCTCTGCCCTGTCCGAATGGACAAATAGATATGGGCTTTTTTGAGAAAAAACCACCAATTTGACACTCGCCTGGTCCAGGCCAGGGCCAAGAGCATGGTCACTGTTCATGTGAGATGCTTCAAATCCACAGATTTGACTGGTTTTAAACCAATGTGATTTGAGGAATCCCAGAACTACGTTGAGATCCGACAGTGCCACTGGAGGCACAAAAGGGGGTTGTATATGCAATACTCCCTTGACAAACTTCTGGACTTCAGGAACTGAAGCCAATTCTTTCTGGAAGAAAATCGACAGGGCCGAAATTTGAACCTTAATGGACCCCAATTTGAGGCCCATAGACACTCCTGTTTGCAGGAAATGCAGGAAACGACCGAGTTGAAATTTCTTTGTGGGGCCTTCCTGGCCTCACACCACGCAACATATTTTCGCCACATGTGGTGATAATGTTGTGCGGTCACCTCCTTTCTGGCTTTGACCAGGGTAGGAATGACCTCTTCCGGAATGCCTTTTTCCCTTAGGATCCGGCTTTCCACCGCCATGCCGACAAACGCAGCTGCGGTAAGTCTTGGAACAGACATGGTACTTGCTGAAGCAAGTCCCTTCTTAGCGGCAGAGGCCATAAGACCTCTGTAAGCATCACTTGAAGTTCCGGGTACCAAGTCCTTCTTGGCCAATCCGGAGCCATGAGTATAGTTCTTACTCCTCTACGTCTTATAATTCTCAGCACCTTAGGTATGAGAAGCAGAGGAGGGAACACATACACCGACTGGTACACCCACGGTGTTACCAGAACGTCCACAGCTATTGCCTGAGGGTCTCTTGACCTGGCGCAATACCTGTCCCGTTTTTTGTTCAGACGGGACGCCATCATGTCCACCTTTGGTATTTCCCAACGGTTTACAATCATGTGGAAAAAACTTCCCGATGAAGTTTCCACTCTCCCGGGTGGAGGTCGTGCCTGCTGAGGAAGTCTGCTTCCCAGTTTCCATTCCCGGGATGAAACACTGCTGACAGTGCTATCCCATGATTTTCCGCCCAGCGAAAAGTCCTTGCAGTTTTTGCCATTGCCCTCCTGCTTCTTGTGTCGCCCTGTCTGTTTACGTGGGCGACTGCCGTGATGTTTTTCCCACTGGATCAATACCGGCTGACCTTGAAGCAGAGGTCTTGCTAAGCTTAGAGCATTATAAATTTACCCTTAGCTCCAGTATATTTATGTGGAGAAAAGTCTCCAGACTTGATTACACTCCCTGGAAATTTTTTCCTTGTGTGACTGCTCCCCAGCCTCTCGGGCTGGGCTCCGTGGTCACCAGCATCCAATCCTGAATGCCGAATCTGCGGCCCTCTAGAAGATGAGCACTCTATAACCACCACAGGAGAGACACCCTTGTCCTTGGATATAGGGTTATCCGCTGATGCATCTGAAGATGCGATCCGGGCCATTTGTCCAGCAGATCCCACTGAAAAGTTCTTGCGTGAAATCTGCCGAATGGAATTGCTTCGTAGGAAGCCACCATTTTTACCAGGACCCTTGTGCAATGATGCACTGTTTTTAGGAGGTTCCTGACTAGCTCGGATAACTCCCTGGCTTTCTCTTCCGGGAGAAACACCTTCTTCTGGACTGTGTCCAGAATCATCCCTAGGCACAGCAGACGTGTCGTCGGATCAGCTGCGATTTTGGAATATTTAGAATCCACCCGTGCTGTTGTAGCAGTATCCGAGATAGTGCTACTCCGTGGACTATGCCCTTATCAGGAGATCATCCAAGTAAGGGATGCTTAAGACGCCTTTTCTTCGAAGAAGAATCATCATTTCGGCCATTACCTTGGTAAAGACCCGGGGTGCCGTGGACAATCCAAACGGCAGCGTCTGAAACTGATAGTGACAGTTCTGCACCACGAACCTGAGGTACCCTTAGTGAGAAGGGCAAATTTGGGACATAGAGGTAAGCATCCCTGATGTCCCGGGACACTATATAGTCCTCTTCTTCCTGGTTCGTTATCACTGCTCTGAGTGACTCCATCTTGATTTGAACCTTTGTAAGTGTTCAAAAAATTTTTTAGAATAAGTCTCACCTAGCCTTCTGGCTTCAGTACCACAATATAGTGTGGAATAATACCCCTTTTCTTGTAGTGGGAGGGGTAATTTAGTTATCACCTGCTGGGAATACAGCTTGTGAATTTTTTTCCATACTGCCTCCTTGTCGGAGGGAGACCTTGGTAAAGCAGACTTCAGGAGCCTGCGAAGGGGAAACGTCTCGACCTTCCAATCTGTACCCCTGGGATACTACTTGTAGGATCCAGGGGTCCTGTACGGTCTCAGCGCCATGCTGAGAACTTGTCAGAAGCGGTGGAACGCTTCTGTTCCTGGGAATGGGCTGCCTGCTGCAGTCTTCTTCCCTTTCCTCTATCCCTGGGCAGATATGATCTTATAGGGACGAGAGGACTGAGGCTGAAAAGACGGTGTCTTTTTCTGCAGAGATGTGACTTAGGGTAAAAAACGGTGGATTTTCCAGCAGTTGCCGTGGCCACCAGGTCCGATGGACCGACCCCAAATAATAAGAATTTACTTACCGATAATTCTATTTCTCGGAGTCCGTAGTGGATGCTGGGGTTCCTGAAAGGACCATGGGGAATAGCGGCTCCGCAGGAGACAGGGCACAAAAAGTAAAGCTTTAGGATCAGGTGGTGTGCACTGGCTCCTCCCCCTATGACCCTCCTCCAAGCCAGTTAGGTACTGTGCCCGGACGAGCGTACACAATAAGGGAGGAATTTTGAATCCCGGGTAAGACTCATACCAGCCACACCAATCACACCGTACAACTTGTGATCTAAACCCAGTTAACAGTATGATAACAGCGGAGCCTCTAAAAAGATGGCTCACAACAATAATAACCCGATTTTTGTAACTATGTACAAGTATTGCAGATAATCCGCACTTGGGATGGGCGCCCAGCATCCACTACGGACTCCGAGAAATAGAATTATCGGTAAGTAAATTCTTATTTTCTCTATCGTCCTAGTGGATGCTGGGGTTCCTGAAAGGACCATGGGGATTATACCAAAGCTCCCAAACGGGCGGGAGAGTGCGGATGACTCTGCAGCACCGAATGAGAGAACTCCAGGTCCTCTTTTGCCAGGATATCAAATTTGTAGAATTTTACAAACGTGTTCTCCCCTGACCACGTAGCTGCTCGGCAGAGTTGTAATGCCGAGACCTCTCGGGCAGCCGCCCAAGATGAGCCCACCTTCCTTGTGGAATGGGCCTTAACCGATTTAGACTGTGGCAGGCCTGCCTCAGAATGTGCAAGTTGAATTGTGTTACAAATCCAACGAGCAATCGCCTGCTTAGAAGCAGGCGCACCCAACTTGTCGGGTGCATACAGTATAAACAGCGAGTCAGATTTTCTGACTCCAGCTGTCCTGGAACATATTTTCAGGGCCCTGACAACTCCTAGCAACTTGGAGTCCTCCAAGTCCCTATTAGGTGCAAGGCACCACAATAAGCTGGTTCAGGTGAAACACTGACACCACCTTAGGGAGAGAACTGGGGACGAGTCCGCAGCTCTGCCCTGTCCGAATGGACAAACAGATATGGGCTTTTTTGAGAAAAAACCACCAATTTGACACTCGCCTGGTCCAGGCCAGGGCCAAGAGCATGGTCACTTTTTATGTGAGATGCTTCAAATCCAAATATTTGACTGGTTTTAAACCAATGTGATTTGAGGAATCCCAGAACTACGTTGAGATCCCACAGTGCCACTGGAGGCACAAAAAAGGGGTTTGTATATGCAATACTCCCTTGACAAACTTCTGGACTTCAGGAACTGAAACCAATTCTTTCTGGAAGAAAATTTACAGGGCCGAATTTGAACCTTAATGGACCCCAATTTGAGGCCCATAGACACTCCTGTTTGCAGGAAATGCAGGAAACGACCGAGTTGAAATTTCTTTGTGGGGCCTTCCTGGCCTCACACCACGCAACATATTTTCGCCACACGTGGTGATAATGTTGTGCGGTCACCTCCTTTCTGGCTTTGACCAGGGTAGGAATGACCTCTTCCGGAATGCCTTTTTTCCCTTAGGATCCGGCTTTCCATCGCCATGCCGACAAACGCAGCTGCGGTAAGTCTTGGAACAGACATGGTACTTGCTGAAGCAAGTCCCTTCTTAGCGGCAGAGGCCATAAGACCTCTGTAAGCATCTCTTGAAGTTCCGGGTACCAAGTCTTTCTTGGCCAATCCGGAGCCATGAGTATAGTTCTTACTCCTCTACGTCTTATAATTCTCAGCACCTTAGGTATGAGAAGCAGAGGAGGGAACACATACACCGACTGGTACACCCACGGTGTTACCAGAACGTCCACATCTATTGCCTGAGGGTCTCTTGACCTGGCGCAATACCTGTCCCGTTTTTTGTTCAGACGGGACGCCATCATGTCCACCTTTGGTATTTCCCAACGGTTTACAATCATGTGGAAAAAAAAAAACTTCTCAATGAAGTTTCCACTCTCCCGGGTGGAGGTCGTGCTGAGGAAGTCTGCTTCCCAGTTTCCATTCCCGGGATGAAAAACTGCTGACAGTGTTATCACATGATTTTCCGCCCAGCGAAAAGTCCTTGCAGTTTCTGCCATTGCCCTCCTGCTTCTTGTGTCGCCCTGTCTGTTTACGTGGGCGACTGCCGTGATGTTTTTCCCACTGGATCAATACCGGCTGACCTTGAAGCAGAGGTCTTGCTAAGCTTAGAGCATTATAAATTTACCCTTAGCTCCAGTATATTTATGTGGAGAAAAGTCTCCATACTTGATCACACTCCCTGGAAATTTTTTCCTTGTGTGACTGCTCCCCAGCCTCTCAGGCTGGGCTCCGTGGTTACCAGCATCCAATCCTGAATGCCGAATCTGCTGCCCTCTAGAAGATGAGCACTCTATAACCACCACAGGAGAGACACCCTTGTCCTTGGATATTGGGTTATCCGCTGATGCATCTGAAGATGCGATCCGGACCATTTGTCCAGCAGATCCCACTGAAAAGTTCTTACGTGAAATCTGCCGAATGGAATTGCTTCGTAGGAAGCCACCATTTTTACCAGGACCCTTGTGCAATGATGCACTGTTTTTAGGAGGTTCCTGACTTGCTCGGATAACTCCCTGGCTTTCTCTTCCGGGAGAAACACCTTTTTCTGGACTGTGTCCAGAATCATCCCTAGGCACAGCAGACGTGTCGTCGGGATCAGCTGCGATTTTGGAATATTTAGAATCCACCCGTGCTGATTGTAGCAGTATCCGAGATAGTGCTACTCCGACCTCCAACTGTTCCCTGGACTATGCCCCTATCAGGAGATCGTCCAAGTAAGGGATAATTAAGACGCCTTTTCTTCGAAGAAGAATCATCAATTCGGCCATTACCTTGGTAAAGACCCCAGGGTGCCGTGGACAATCCAAACGGCAGCGTCTGAAACTGATAGTGACAGTTCTGCACCACGAACCTGAGGTACCCTTAGTGAGAAGGGCAAATTTGGGACATAGAGGTAAGCATCCCTGATGTCCCGGGACACTATATAGTCCCCTTATTCCTGGTTCGTTATCACTGCTCTGAGTGACTTCATCTTAATTTGAACCTTTGTAAGTGTTCAAAAAAATTTTTTTAGAATAAGTCTCACCTAGCCTTCTGGCTTCAGTACCACAATATAGTGTGGAATAATACCCCTTTTCTGTAGTAGGAGGGGTAATTTAATTATCACCTGCTGGGAATACAGCTTGTGAATTTTTTCCCATACTACCTCCTTGTCGGAGGGAGACTTGGTAAAGCAGACTTCAGGAGCCTGCGAAGGGGAAACGTCTCGACATTCCCATCTGTACCCCCGGGATACTACTTGTAGGATCCAGGGGTCCTGTACGGTCTCAGCGCCATGCTGAGAACTTGTCAGACGCGGTGGAACGCTTCTGTTCCTGGGAATGGGCTGCCTGCTGCAGTCTTCTTCCCTTTCCTCTATCCCTGGGCAGATATGTTCTTATAGGGACGAGAGGACTGAGGCTGAAAAGAAGGTGTCTTTTTCTGCAGAGATGTGACTTAGGGTAAAAAACGGTGGATTTTCCAGCAGTTGCCGTGACCACCAGGTCCGATGGACCGACCCCAAACAAGTCCTCTTCCTGTATACGGCCATACTGTGCCGTTTGGAATCTGCATCACCTGACCACTGTCGTGTCCATAACATCTTCTGGCAGTTATGGACATCGCGTTTATTCATGATGCCAGAGTGCAAGTATCCCTCTGTGCATCTCGCATATATAGAAATGCTCTATAGTTAATAAAATACTGTCCCTGTCAAGGGTATCAATATTTTTAGTCAGGGAATCCGACCAAGCCACCCTAGCTCTGCACATCCAGGCTGAGGCGATCGCTGGCCGCAGTATAACACCAGTATGTGTGTATATACTTTTTATTATATTTTCCAGCCTTGTCAGCTGGTCCTTGAGGACGGCCCTATCTATAGACGGTACCGCCACTTGTTTTGATAAGCGTGTGAGCGCCTTATCCACCTTAAAGGGTGTTTCCCAACGCGCCCTAACTTCTGGCGGGAAAGGGTATACCGCCCATAATTTTCTATCGGGGGGAACCCACGCATCATCACACACTTTATTTAATTTATCTGATTCAGGAAAAACTATGGTAGTTTTTTCACATCCCACATAATACCCTCTTTTGTGGTACTTGTAGTATCAGAAATACGTAACACCTCCTTCATTGCCTTTAACGTGTGGCCCTAATAAGGAATACGTTTGTTTATTCACCGTCGACACTGGATTCAGTGTCCCTGTCTGTGTCTGTGTCGACCGACTAAAGTAAACGGGCGTTTTAAAAACCCTTGACGGTGTTTTTGAGACGTCTGGACCGTACTAATTGTTTGTCGGCCGTCTCATGTCGTCAACCGACCTTGCAGCGTGTTGACATTATCACGTAATTTCCTAAATAAGCCATCCATTCCGGTGTCGACTCCCTAGAGAGTGACATCACCATTACAGGCAATTGCTCCGCCTCCTCACCAACATCGTCCTCCTACCTGTCGACACACACGTACCGACACACAGCACACACACAGGGAATGCTCTGATAGAGGACAGGACCCACTAGCCCTTTGGAGAGACAGAGGGAGAGTTTGCCAGCACACACCAAAAACGCTATAATTATATAGGGACAACCTTATATAAGTGTTTTCCCTTATAGCATCTTAATATATATATAAGCATATCGCCAAATTAGTGCCCCCCCTCTCTGTTTTAACCCTGTTTCTGTAGTGCAGTGCAGGGGAGAGCCTGGGAGCCTTCCCTCCAGCCTTTCTGTGAGGGAAAATGGCGCTGTGTGCTGAGGAGATAGGCCCCGCCCCTTTTTCGGCGGCCTCGTCTCCCGCTCTTAACGGATTCTGGCAGGGGTTAAATATCTCCATATAGCCTCCGGAGGCTATATGTGAGGTATTTTTAGCCAAAATAGGTATTCATTTGCCTCCCAGGGCGCCCCCCTCCCAGCGCCCTGCACCCTCAGTGACTGCCGTGTGAAGTGTGCTGAGAGGAAAATGGCGCACAGCTGCAGTGCTGTGCGCTACCTTTAGAAGACTGAGGAGTCTTCTGCCGCCGATTCTGGACCTCTTCTTACTTCAGCATCTGCAAGGGGGCCGGCGGCAAGGCTCCGGTGACCATCCAGGCTGTACCTGTGATCGTCCCTCTGGAGCTGATGTCCAGTAGCCAAGAAGCCAATCCATCCTGCACGCAGGTGAGTTCACTTCTTCTCCCCTAAGTCCCTCGTTGCAGTGATCCTGTTGCCAGCAGGACTCACTGTAAAATAAAAAACCTAAGCTAAACTTTCCTAAGCAGCTCTTTAGGAGAGCCACCTAGATTGCACCCTTCTCGGCCGGGCACAAAAATCTAACTAGCTTGGAGGAGGGTCATAGGGGGAGGAGCCAGTGCACACCACCTGATCCTAAAGCTTTACTTTTTGTGCCCTGTCTCCTGCGGAGCCGCTATTCCCCATGGTCCTTTCAGGAACCCCAGCATCCACTAGGACGATAGAGAAAACTCCTCTTCCTTTATACGGCAATACACCTTTGTGCCGTTTGGAATCTGCATCACCTGACCACTGTCGTGTCCATAACATCTTTTGGCAGTTATGGACATCGCATTTACTCATGATGCCAGAGTGCAAATATCCCTCTGTGCATCTCGCATATATAGAAATGCATCCTTTAAATGCTCTATAGTCAATAAAATACTGTCCCTGTCAAGGGTATCAATATTTTTAGTCAGGGAATCCGACCAAGCCACCCCAGCTCTGCACATCCAGGCTGAGGCGATCGCTGGTCGCAGTATAACACCAGTATGTGTGTATATACTTTTTATGATATTTTTCCAGCCTACTGTCAGCTGGTCCTTGAGGACGGCCCTATCTATAGACGGTACCGCCACTTGTTTTGATAAGCGTGTGAGCGCCTTATCCACCTTAAGGGGTGTTTCCCAACGCGCCCTAACTTCTGGCGGGAAAGGGTATACCGCCCATAATTTTCTATCGGGGGGAACCCACGCATCATCACACACTTTATTTAATTTATCTGATTCAGGAAAAACTATGGTAGTTTTTTCACATCCCACATAATACCCTCTTTTGTGGTACTTGTAGTATCAGAAATATGTAACACCTCCTTCATTGCCTTTAACGTGTGGCCCTAATAAGGAATACGTTTGTTTATTCACCGTCGACACTGGATTCAGTGTCCCTGTCTGTGTCTGTGTCGACCGACTAAAGTAAACGGGCGTTTTAAAACCCCTGACGGTGTTTTTGAGACGTCTGGACCGGTACTAATTGTTTGTCGGCCGTCTCATGTCGTCAACCGACCTTGCAGCGTGTTGACATTATCACGTAATTTCCTAAATAAGCCATCCATTCCGGTGTCGACTCCCTAGAGAGTGACATCACCATTACAGGCAATTGCTCCGCCTCCTCACCAACATCGTCCTCCTACATGTCGACACACACGTACCGACACACAGCACACACACAGGGAATGCTCTGATAGAGGACAGGACCCACTAGCCCTTTGGAGAGACAGAGGGAGAGTTTGCCAGCACACACCAAAAACGCTATAATTATATAGGGACAACCTTATATAAGTGTTTTCCCTTATAGCATCTTAATATATATAAGCATATCGCCAAATTAGTGCCCCCCCTCTCTGTTTTAACCCTGTTTCTGTAGTGCAGTGCAGGGGAGAGCCTGGGAGCCTTCCCTCCAGCCTTTCTGTGAGGGAAAATGGCGCTGTGTGCTGAGGAGATAGGCCCCGCCCCTTTTTCGGCGGCCTCGTCTCCCGCTCTTAACGGATTCTGGCAGGGGTTAAATATCTCCATATAGCCTCCGGAGGCTATATGTGAGGTATTTTTAGCCAAAATAGGTATTCATTTGCCTCCCAGGGCGCCCCCCTCCCAGCGCCCTGCACCCTCAGTGACTGCCGTGTGAAGTGTGCTGAGAGGAAAATGGCGCACCGCTGCAGTGCTGTGCGCTACCTTTAGAAGACTGAGGAGTCTTCTGCCGCCGATTCTGGACCTCTTCTTACTTCAGCATCTGCAAGGGGGCCGGCGGCAAGGCTCCGGTGACCATCCAGGCTGTACCTGTGATCGTCCCTCTGGAGCTGATGTCCAGTAGCCAAGAAGCCAATCCATCCTGCACGCAGGTGAGTTCACTTCTTCTCCCCTCTGTCCCTCGTTGCAGTGATCCTGTTGCCAGCAGGACTCACTGTAAAGTAAAAAACCTAAGCTAAACTTTCTCTAAGCAGCTCTTTAGGAGAGCCACCTAGAATTGCACCCTTCTCGGCCGGGCACAAAAATCTAACTGGCTTGGAGGAGGGTCATAGGGGGAGGAGCCAGTGCACACCACCTGATCGGAAAGCTTTACTTTTGTGCCCTGTCTCCTGCGGAGCCGCTATTCCCCATGGTCCTTTCAGGAACCCCAGCATCCACTAGGACGATAGAGAAAATTACTTATCACACTTCGCTCCGAATTTCGGGACTGGGGCAACCAGAGGCTTTCCTGGTTGGGGAGACTTAGGGGTATATGCAATTCCGGGCGAATTGCGGCACTTTTTCGCCCGTTTTTAAATTCGACACAATTCGACCGTCGAATTCCGGCAGGTGGGTGCCGGAATTCGACATATTCAATAAAAAACAAATTCGACAGTCCCACTGTCGAAAAACGGCCGATGTGACGGATTTTGATTAGATTTTTAAAAATGTTTCAAAAACGGAAAAAAACCCGAAAAAAAATTGCGTGGGGTCCCCCCTCCTAAGCATAACCAGCCTCGGGCTCTTTGAGCCGGCCCTGGTTGCCAAAATACGGGAAAAAAAATGACAGGGGTTCCCCCGTATTTTAACAACCAGCACCGGGCTCTGCGCCTGGTCCTTGTGCAAAAAATACGGGGGACAAAAAGAGTAGGGGTCCCCCGTATTTTTTGTACCAGCACCGGGCTCCACTAGCTGGACAGATAATGCCACAGCCGGGGGTCACTTTTATACAGCGCCCTGCGGCCGTGGCATTAAATACCCAACTAGTCACCCCTGGACGGGGTACCCTGGAGGAGTGGGGACCCCTTCAATCAAGGGGTGTGTCCCCCCAGCCACCCAAGGGCCAGGGGTGAAGCTCGAGGCTGTGCCCCCCCCCCCCCCCCAACCAAGGGCTGCGGATGGGGGGGCTGATAGCCTTGTTGAAAGTGTAAGAATATTGTTTTTTGCAGAAGAACTACAAGTCCCAGCAAGCCTCCCCCGCAAGCCGGTACTTGGAGAACCACAAGTACCAGCTTGCGGGGGGAAACGGGCATATTTTGGCAACCAGGACCGGCTCAAAGAGACCGAGGCTGGTTATGCTTAGGAGGGGGGACCCCACACATTTTTTTTTCAGATTTTTACACCATTCCATAAAAAAAAATAAAAAAAAATATTTTTAAAAATATATAAATAATACTTGTGCCTCCTAAATAGAAAAACCAAGTACCTAATCCCTTCTAATATAAATAGATATGCTATTACCAATAAAAAAAAACACACAAAAAAACATGTTTTTAAAATTGTTTATTAGATTCCGCCAGCAAAGTGTGGCGGATTGAAAATGACTAATTTACTGTCTAAAAGCACTGTTGTCGAATTTACAATCTTCAATTGAATATACTTTTGTCGAAATGCCGCATTTGTACCATTGCAGAAAGGTCGAATTTGACAAATGTCGAATTTCAAAAAGTCGAATTTGGAATGGCCGTTTTTTTTGGCGAAAAGTACTGTATTGCATTGTCGAAATTTTTTTTTGGCGAAAATGTCCCGTTTTTCGACATTTTCGGGAATTCGACCGCAATTGCATATACCCCTTAGTGTAATTAAAATGAACATTTTACCCAGGGTACTGTTTCTCCTCCAGACACTCCCAGTTCATATTCCCAAAACCTGGTTCCGGGACTTACACAATTCAGTTTGAGATTTTGTTTGGGGTAACAAGAGGCCTCGCTTCCAACATGCCATACTCTTCCGCTGTAAACACATGGGTGGCCTTCAATTGCCCCATTTTTCTCTGTATTACGACGCCATTGTCCTTAATAGGATAATGGAGTGGACTCGATCATATGACACCAAACAATGGGTACTTAGAGAGTGCAGCCTTATCCTCTCCCATAGCTGATTACCCCTGGTGCTCAAAGCTCCCAATCATTGCACATCCTACCATTGGCCCTACACTGTAACGCTGGAATAGGCTTAGGGTCCTTCCGTATGTCTCTTCCAAACTTTCCCCTCTGACCCCACTGTTTAATAACCCAGACTTTCTTCCGGGAGTCTCCGGCTGGGGGTTCGATTCATGGAAGTTGATGGGGGTCGCGCGTGATAGCCAGCTGATGGAAAATGGAGAAATAATCCCCTTCCCTACCTTGCAGTTGAAATGGAGCCTCCCGCCATCAGAGATTTGGAAATACCTCCAGCTGAAGCACTTTGTATTGGGGAGTAATGTTCGCCCTAGTATTACTAGACCTTTGACGATTTTTGAGAACATGTGCTTGGATTCTTCCCGGCCAACGCATTTTCTTTCCAAATGCTATAGATCCCACATCGAACATAAGTTCCCGGATCTCCCTAAGTACACAAGGGACTGGGGTCATGACCTACAAATCAATTTAACAGAGGAAGACTGGGAAAAGTTTCCAGGCAACTTCTGTAAGCTCAATTAGTTATTCAGTAATTGAGACGTAATTCAAGGTTTTATCGCGATGGTATAGATGTCCCCTGACTCTTGCTAAAATGTTCCCTGGTGTACCGGATATGTGTTGGCTATGTAATAATGGAATGGGTTCCCCGTTGCATATCTGGTGGGATTGTTGCTTACTTCGCCCCTTTTGGAACAAAGTTATTGCAATCTCGAGGTTGATCGTGGGTTCTGAGGTCCCTTCTGAGCCTGCTTTCTGGCTTCTTAACTTAGTTATGGGTTCCCTGGCAACATACAAAACGTTATTAAAGTTTCTTAATAGCGCCGCTAAAGCGGTTATCCCTGTTCGTTGGCGGTGCACTACACCACCTACTGTGAAGGAGTGGTTTGTTAGGATAGATTTGTATATGTCCATGGAGGGATTGCGAGTGACACCAGATAGCCAACGGAGATTTACGGCTACTTGGTTCCCCTGGTTGGATTTCAAGTCCTCACAGACATACCTAACGAATGTGACCTAAGTCCAAGTCCCATATATTGGGCCCTACATCTAGAATTTAACGATACAATGAGATGGCACTTCTGCTGTTTGGTTCAAATAGACACTGGAAAGACCACACTACCCTTTCCCCCCTTCCCTCTCTTTGACTCCCTATTTTTTCCTTTATTGCTTTCTTTTCTTTCTTTCCTTTATTCATTTATATGTTACGATTTGTGTTGTTTAGACAGGATTTGATATGTGACCATCTGGTTGATTGGATGCAATGGCATATTAATTTAGACATTGAGTGTACATCTAAGATTGATGTGTTTCTGACTGTCAGTGCCCATTTCTTTTGGTCCGTATCCTCCTGTATTGCCTGTCTATGTGTCTACATGGTTTATTTTATTATGTAAAAATTCAAATAAAGATTTATTTGAAAAAAAAAGGACATGACATATATATAACAAATATCATGAACATCAAACCACTGTGTGATCATACATGCTCAATGGATGAGGATTGTTATCTGAAAGACTTATGTTAGGTACACACCTGACACACAACATTTAGAGTGTACACACGACACAATAAGAGGAGCAGAGAAGATGCACGTCATCCCTTATTTAACCCTTTTGATACAGAGGATGAGTGGGCTCAACCTCCGGATATACAGCTAGAATCCACCAGACAATCATTACTGAGGCGGGGGGGTCTCCTTAGTATTTATTGTCTGACCACCAGACAATGGAACCATGTGCAATGGAAAAAAATAAGAATTTACTTACCGATAATTCTATTTCTCGTAGTCCGTAGTGGATGCTGGGGACTCCGTCAGGACCATGGGGAATAGCGGCTCCACAGGAGACAGGGCACAAAAGTAAAAGCTTTAGGATCAGGTGGTGTGCACTGGCTCCTCCCCCTATGACCCTCCTCCAAGCCTCAGTTAGGATACTGTGCCCGGACGAGCGTACACAATAAGGAAGGATTTTGAATCCCGGGTAAGACTCATACCAGCCACACCAATCACACTGTACAACCTGTGATCTGAACCCAGTTAACAGCATGATAACAGCGGAGCCTCTGAAAAGATGGCTCACAACAATAATAACCCGATTTTTGTAACAATAACTATGTACAAGTATTGCAGACAATCCGCACTTGGGATGGGCGCCCAGCATCCACTACGGACTACGAGAAATAGAATTATCGGTAAGTAAATTCTTATTTTCTCTGACGTCCTAAGTGGATGCTGGGGACTCCGTCAGGACCATGGGGATTATACCAAAGCTCCCAAACGGGCGGGAGAGTGCGGATGACTCTGCAGCACCGAGTGAGAGAACTCCAGGTCCTCCTCAGCCAGGGTGTGCCCCTGACCAAGTAGCAGCTCGGCAAAGTTGTAAAGCCGAGACCCCTCGGGCAGCCGCCCAAGATGAGCCCACCTTCCTTGTGGAATGGGCATTTACATATTTTGGCTGTGGCAGGCCTGCCACAGAATGTGCAAGCTGAATTGTACTACACATCCAACTAGCAATCGTCTGCTTAGAAGCAAGAGCACCCAGCTTGTTGGGTGCATACAGGATAACAGCAAGTCAGTTTTCCTGACTCCAGCCGTCCTGGAAACCTATATTTTCAGGGCCCTGACAACCTCTAGCAACTTGGAGTCCTCCAAGTCCCTAGTAGCCGCAGGTACCACAATAAGCTGGTTCAGGTGAAACGCTGACACCACCTTAGGGAGAAACTGGGGACGAGTCCGCAGCTCTGCCCTGTCCGAATGGACAATCAGATATGGGCTTTTGTGAGACAAAGCCGCCAATTCTGACACTCGCCTGGCCGAGGCCAGGGCCAACATCATGGTCACTTTCCATGTGAGATATTTCAAATCCACAGATTTGAGCGGTTTAAACCAATGTGATTTGAGGAATCCCAGAACTACGTTGAGATCCCACAGTGCCACTGGAGGCACAAAAGGGGGTTGTATATGTAGTACTCCCTTGACAAACTTCTGGACTTCAGGAACTGAAGCCAATTCTTTCTGGAAGAAAATCGACAGGGCCGAAATTTGAACCTTAATGGATCCCAATTTGAGGCCCATAGACACTCCTGTTTGCAGGAAATGCAGGAATCGACCGAGTTGAAATTTCTTCGTGGGGCCTTCCTGGCCTCACACCACGCAACATATTTTCGCCACATGTGGTGATAATGTTGTGCGGTCACCTCCTTCCTGGCTTTGACCAGGGTAGGAGTGACCTCTTCCGAAATGCCTTTTTCCCTTAGGATCCGGCGTTCAACCGCCATGCCGTCAAACGCAGCCGCGGTAAGTCTTGGAACAGACATGGTACTTGCTGAAGCAAGTCCCTTCTTAGCGGCAGAGGCCATGAGTCCTCTGTGAGCATCTCTTGAAGTTCCGGGTACCAAGTCCTTCTTGGCCAATCCGGAGCCACGAGTATAGTTCTTACTCATCTACGTCTTATAATTCTCAGTACCTTAGGTATGAGAAGCAGAGGAGGGAACACATACACCGACTGGTACACCCACGGTGTTACCAGAACGTCCACAGCTATTGCCTGAGGGTCTCTTGACCTGGCGCAATACCTGTCCAGTTTTTTGTTCAGGCGGGACGCCATCATGTCCACCTTTGGTTTTTCCCAATGGTTCACAATCATGTGGAAGACTTCCGTGTGAAGTCCCCACTCTCCCGGGTGGAGGTCGTGCCTGCTGAGGAAGTCTGCTTCCCAGTTGTCCACTCCCGGAATGAACACTGCTGACAGTGCTATCACATGATTTCCGCCCAGCGAAGAATAATTGCAGCTTCTGCCATTGCCCTCCTGCTTCTTGTGTCGCCCTGTCTGTTTACGTGGGCGACTGCCGTGATGTTGTCCGACTGGATCAGCACCGGTTGACTTTGAAGCAGAGGTCTTCCTAGGCTCAGAGCATTGTAAATTGCCCTTAGCTCCAGTATATTTATGTGGAGAGAAGTCTCCAGACTTGACCACACTCCTTGGAAATTTCTTCCCTGTGTGACTGCTCCCCAGCCTCTCAGGCTGGCATCCGTGGTCACCAGGACCCAGTCCTGAATGCCGAATCTGCTGCCCTCTAGTAGATGAGCACTCTGCAGCCACCACAGAATAAACACCCTTGTCCTTGGAGACAGGATTATCCGCTGATGCATCTGAAGATGCGATCCGGACCATTCGTCCAGCAGATCCCACTGAAAAATTCTTTCGTGAAATCTGCCGAATGGAATCGCTTCGTAAGAAGCCACCATTTTTCCCAGGACTCTTGTGCATTGATGCACTGACACTTGGCCTGGTTCTAGGAGGTTCCTAACTAGCTCGGATAACTCCCAGGCTTTCTCCTCCGGGAGAAACACCTTTTTCTGGACTGTGTCCAGAATCATCCCTAGTAACAGCAGACGTGTCGTCGGAATCAGCTGCGATTTTGGAATATTTAGAATCCACCCGTGCTGTCGTAGAACTACTTGAGATAGTGCTACTCCGACCTCCAACTGTTCTCTGGACCTTGCCCTTATCAGGAGATCGTCCAAGTAAGGGATAATTAAGACGCCTTTTCTTTGAAGAAGAATCATCATTTCGGCCATTACCTTGGTAAAGACCCGGGGTGCCGTGGACAATCCAAACGGCAGCGTCTGAAACTGATAGTGACAGTTCTGTACCACGAACCTGAGGTACCCTTGGTGAGAAGGGCAATTTGGGACATGGAGGTAAGCATCCTTGACGTCCAGGGACACCATATAGTCCCCTTCTTCCTGGTTCGCTATCACTGCTCTGAGTGACTCCATCTTGATTTGAACCTTTGTATGTAAGTGTTCAAAGATTTCAGATTTAGAATAAATCTCACCGAGCCGTCTGGCTTCAGTACCACAAATAGTGTGGAATAATACCCCTTTCCTTGTTGTAGGAGGGGTACTTTGATTATCACCTGCTGGGAATACAGCTTGTGAATTGTTTCCAATACTGCCTCCCTGTCGGAGGGAGACGTTGGTAAAGCAGATTTCAGGAACCTGCGAGGGGGAGACGTCTCGAATTTCCAATCTGTACCCCTGGGATACTACTTGTAGGATCCAGGGGTCCACTTGCGAGTGAGCCCACTGCGCGCTGAAACTCTTGAGACGACCCCCCCACCGCACCTGAGTCCGCTTGTACGGCCCCAGCGTCATGCTGAGGACTTGGCAGAAGCGGTGGAGGGCTTCTGTTCCTGGGAAGGGGCTGCCTGCTGCAGTCTTCTTCCGTTCCTCTACCCCTGGGCAGATATGACTGTCCTTTTGCCCGCTTGCCCTTATGGGGACGAAAGGACTGAGGCTGAAAAGACGGTGTCTTTTCTGCTGAGATGTGACTTGGGGTAAAAAGGTGGATTTTCCAGCTGTTGCCGTGGCCACCAGGTCCGATGGACCGACCCCAAATAACTCCTCCCCTTTATACGGCAATACTGCCGTTTGGAATCTGCATCACCTGACCACTGTCGTGTCCATAAACATCTTCTGGCAGACATGGACATCGCACTTACTGATGCCAGATTGCAAATATCCCTCTGTGCATCTCGCATATATAGAAATGCATCCTTTAAATGCTCTATAGTCAATAAAATACTGTCCCTGTCAAGGGTATCAATATTTTCAGTCAGGGAATCCGACCAAGCCACCCCAGCGCTGCACATCCAGGCTGAGGCGATCGCTGGTCGCAGTATAACACCAGTATGTGTGTATATACTTTTTAGGATATTTTCCAGCCTCCTATTAGCTGGCTCCTTGAGGGCGGCCGTATCTGGAGACGGTAACGCCACTTGTTTTGATAAGCGTGTGAGCGCCTTTAATTTTCTATCGGGGGAGACCCACGCATCATCACACACTTCATTTAATTTATCTGATTCAGGAAAAACTACAGGTAGTTTTTTCACACCCCACATAATACCCTTTTTTGTGGTACTTGTAGTATCAGAAATATGTAACACCTCCTTCATTGCCGTTAACATGTAACGTGTGGCCCTAATGGAAAATACGTTTGTTTCTTCACCGTCGACACTGGAGTCAGTGTCTGTGTCGACCGACTGAGGTAATGGGCGTTTTAAAGCCCCTGACGGTGTTTGAGACGCCTGGACAGGTACTAATTGGTTTGCCGGCCGTCTCATGTCGTCAACCGACCTTGCAGCTTGTTGACATTATCACGTAATTCCCTAAATAAGCCATCCATTCTGGTGTCGACTCCCTAGAGAGTGACATCACCATTACAGGCAATTGCTCCGCCTCCTCACCAACATCATCCTCATACATGTCGACACACACGTACCGACACACAGCACACACACAGGGAATGCTCTGATAGAGGACAGGACCCCACTAGCCCTTTGGGGAGACAGAGGGAGAGTTTGCCAGCACACACCAAAACGCTATAATTTTACAGGGACAACCTTATTTAAGTGTTTTCCCTTATAGCATCTTAATATGTAATAATATCGCCACAAAAATGACCCCCCTCTCTGTTTTAACCCTGTTTCTGTAGTGCAGTGCAGGGGAGAGCCTGGGAGCCTTCCCACCAGCAGTTCTGTGAGGGAAAATGGCGCTGTGTGCTGAGGAGAATAGGCCCCGCCCCCTTTTCGGCGGGCTTCTTCTCCCGTTTTTCTGACAACCTGGCAGGGGTTAAATACATCCATATAGCCCCAGGGGCTATATGTGATGTATTTTTAGCCAGCATAGGTACTTTCATTGCTGCTCAGGGCGCCCCCCCCAGCGCCCTGCACCCTCAGTGACCGTTGGTGTGAAGTGTGCTGAGAGCAATGGCGCACAGCTGCAGTGCTGTGCGCTACCTTAAGAAGACTGGGAAGTCTTCAGCCGCCGATTTCTGGACCTCTTCTCTCTTCAGCATCTGCAAGGGGGTCGGCGGCGCGGCTCCGGTGACCCATCCAGGCTGTACCTGTGATCGTCCCTCTGGAGCTAGTGTCCAGTAGCCTAAGAAGCCAATCCATCCTGCACGCAGGTGAGTTCACTTCTTCTCCCCTAAGTCCCTCGATGCAGTGAGCCTGTTGCCAGCAGGACTCACTGAAAATAAAAAAAACCTAACAAAACTTTTACTCTAAGCAGCTCTTTAGGAGAGCCACCTAGATTGCACCCTTCTCGGCCGGGCACAAAGATCTAACTGAGGCTTGGAGGAGGGTCATAGGGGGAAGAGCCAGTGCACACCACCTGATCCTAAAGCTTTTACTTTTGTGCCCTGTCTCCTGCGGAGCCGCTATTCCCCATGGTCCTGACGGAGTCCCCAGCATTCACTTAGGACGTCAGAGAAATATGTTTTCTGTATATAGAGTATGTGCCCCATTATGACACCAGCAACTTTGTGAGCACCCATATTTGACCGTTAGGAGTCCACTCTTTCAAATTATGTGGCCCACTAGTAGCTATTGTCTGGTGATCATTCCCCAGCACTACAGAAAACAGAGCTTTTCCATACATGTGTGGGAGGGCACTGTGAGGCCCATAATTACACCTGCAGATGTGAGGGCGCTCACATTTATCTGCCACCTTAGCAGTTATTATCGGGTGATTACAAAAATTTTTAAGAAATAAAAAATCATTTTCATTTCAAGTGCAGATTTGTTTTTGTCAAAACCCACATATAGAATGCTGCCTGTTTCTGGAAGATGGATTACTGTCGAAAAAGTAAATCTTTGTAGTGCTTAGGAGACAAAAAAAACCCTCATTTGATGACCACTCAGAATGCCCCATCCCTGTTTCAGAGCTAACCCCCTGACCTGGTTTTACTGCTGTAACCTCTACCCGTGGAAGTGCTCTACACATCTTTTTTTTCTACCACTCTCTTTCCTGTTTTTTTTTTGCGTTTGATTCTTTTTCTTCTCCTTTTGCCATTGCCTTTGAGAAGGCACACATAATGCTCACTTTCTGCCTCACAAAATTGTGTCACTCTCATGTCGTTGTTTATAGCAGATACATGCATTTCAGTCTACATTTTGTTGTTCAAATGTTTTTGCTATCTGTCTGATGTGTCTTTTCGTGACCTGTTTAATAACGCCGTATTTTTGACTGGTTGAAACATCCGGCACTGGTGAAAACCACGTATCGGCAAATTTGGCGCCAATACACATGTTTTGGCGAATTTGCTGGCGTTTTCACCCGTTTTTGGCGCAATTTTCGCTAATGTCGATTCAAAAAAAAAAAAAAAAAAAAAAAAAAAAAAAAACATTTAAAAAAAAAAAGTGAAACGGCATGGGTGAAAATGGATTAAAAACATTAGCAAAAACTTCCGCAATTGAGTACCCTGTGTCGAATTAGTGCCAATTGAATACCCCCCACAGTACCTTAAAATAAATAAATAAACAAAACATTTGATTCCCTTTCTTGAAATGTCAAGCAACAACACTTTTTTGGTAACTTTGGGAAGATTGATTGTCTTTACTGGGTGAAACAAACACTATTTTCTAAAAATTCAAATGCTTCAGAAAAAGAAAACAAGGTATACTTTGTAATGGGTTCTGAAGAAATAATTATTGATTTCTATATTGGAATTGGACCAAGCACAAAAAGTGATGGGGTTAATAACCAGTAAAGTCTAAAGGACTAAATGGAAATCATAGCCTGGAAAGGTGTCTCACAAAATCTCTAGAACCATTCACTACTGGAAACGAACTGAGAGTTTAGTTGGTGACACATGTGCACGCTACCCTGCCGACCTCACTTTACAGACTGCTGCTTGTTAAACATTATCAGATTGAGCCGTCTTTAATCACTGCAAATGCTATCAAACATGACCCAGCAATCATTACTCTCAAAACTACTGCTGGCTCTTCTTAGAAGCCATGCTAGCCATAATTGTAGACAACCAGGGCAGTCCGTCATTTATATACTAGACCCTTGCCATGCTGGAATTTTATTTGTTCAATTAAATCATAAACCATATTTCTATAGAAGTCTTCCTTTCAATGGGGCAGATGTATTAAGCCTGGAGAAGTGATAAGTGGAAGGTGATAATGCACCAGCCAATCCGCTCCTGTCATTTTCAAACCCGTAATGATTGGCTGGTACATTAACACCTTCCACTTATCACTGCTTTATCACTTCTCCAGGCTTAATACATCTGCCTTAATATGCTTAATATCCATAATTTACACAGATGTGCACACATTTGATCTCCATTACCTGTGTGTCATCGTACAACAAACAGTATGTCTTGTTGAGAAAGGCCTTACTACTGCCATTGAGGGATGCAACTGATTGAATTATGCAAAACTACTAAACATAATTGGCAAACAGTTATCTAGGAGCCACTGGTATCCGGACTCCAGGTCGACAACAAAAAGGTTGACACACCTTAAGTCGACACCAATTTGTCGACACACTTTAGGGCAACATGGACAAAAGGTCGACATGAACAAGGTCGACATGAGTTTTTCACAATTTTTTTCTTTTTTGGAACCTTTTCATACTTAACGATCCACGTGGACTACGATTGGAACGGTAATCTGTGCCCGAAGCTGCGAAAGGGACACAGTGCACTAATTGGGGTTCCCCGTCACTCTACGAAGAAAACGACACCCAAAAAACTCACGTTGACCTTTTTCCACGTCGACCTAAGGTGTGTCGACCAATTGACGGCGACCTAAGGTGTGTCGACCTTTTTGTTGTCGATCTGGAGTCCCAGACCCGAGCCACTTGTACTGAGACCACAGAGCTGGGAAGAGCCATAAACAAATTTGAATTGACCCTTGCATGGCTATCACCAAGAAAAACAACATAAATTCACTAGAGTTCATTAGTTCAGTACAAATAAATTGGGATGTGGCAATCGGTAGAGTCAAAGACCATCCATGACAAGCAGAATTTTGCTTTTTAATATTCCTTTTATAGATGTTGAGTGACTGTGGAATAGCTATTGGAGCTTTCTCTGACGTTCAGTTAGAAAGTGTCTTCATCATACATTTGCACCAGTACAACTCTGGCTACCGTATCAGGATGTTCACTGACTAAATAGTCAATTACTTTGGAAAGAGATGTATATCACAGTTGTTCTGAATAAGCAATGCTATAGAATGGTATATGCCACTAATGCTCACATTCAGAATGTAGACACTCACAGAATTTCAACACACGATTCCCCACCAGATTATTTTAGGGTTAGACATACTCACCTTGCCAAAAGAAACACAAAATAGTCAACATGCCAACTGTTTGTCAATATCCACACACATCCGCACAGTCCACACACATCCGCACAGTCCACACACATCCGCACAGTCCACACACATCCACACATATTCTCTGTTCCTTCACTTTCCCTTCCTCTTGACCCCAGTTCAACATTGCTGTGTGACCATATCATGCAGCACACCAAGAACCTTTGCAATCTGGTGGACAACTCTGCAATAGATAGCACCTATCCTTGTGTACACATGCCTATAGATTGTAAGCGTGCGAGCAGGGCCTTCCTACCTCTATAGCCCAGTACTCACGGGCCGATCAAGGAGAGATGCGTGCTGAGCGAACCGCTCAGCACACATCTCTCCTGCCGCTCAGCACAGCGCGATCTGTGCTGAGCGTGCGGGGGGGAGACGGGGGGGCCGCTCACTTCACCCAGCGGGTGAAGTGAGCGACCCGCTAGATTGGCCTGCATGCAGGCCAATCTAGCAGCGGCGATAGCGATGTGCGGGGCCGCGCATCGCTATCGCCGAGGGGGCTACACACGGGGCGATCCTGCCGATATTCTAAGCAATCTAGTCAGATTGCTTAGAATATCGCTCCGTGAGTACCCCCCTTAAGACTGTTTGTTATTACCCAGTTTTGTTTTATCATTGTTTCTAATTGTAAAACAGAATTTGCTGCCCTATAGAAGAAACTGTTAAATAAATAAATAAATAAATAAATAAATGTCAATAGATCAATGCCGGTATTATGAAGAACTGTGACTCAATGGCAATAATCCACTGCTTTCGATCTTGCATGGTTGCTGAAGGCAACACCGTGTGAAGCCTCTGTTTTTAAAAGCTCAGCAAGTCAATAGAGGAGCTAAGAACAAATTATGTACCAAACTCTGAGCTTCCAGCAGTATCTTTCCCAGAGAGCAAACAGAAGTAAGGAGCAGAGTTGATGAAGTTTATGGATGTGAGGCTGGATGCAAGTGGGCTGAGTGGAGAGCATTAAAGCAAAAAGCAGGAGAGTAGGTAATTAGGGGTACTGAAAACAAACAAACAAAATGACACAGTGAGCAATATTCAGAAAGGCTGAAAGACCATTATGAAATAAACTGTACAAATATTATTACGTTACACTACATTAAAATGCAGTGTATTTTAACCACTAAAATTCACATTCAACCTTAAATAAAAGTAACAAATTGAAAATTTATGATGAATTAAATATTAATAGTTGCACTTAGCATTATGAATATTGAATGGGGTTTCTAACAAACATTTCCACAAGTTGAATTATTTTACAACTCATCAATCAACATTTAAACTGCTTTGCAAGAACGACACAATACTAAGTAGCAACAACTACTACTTATATTCTAAACATACATAGGGTTATATTCAATAAGAGTCGGAAACTGCCGTCTTGTCGGAAAGACTGCAGTTTTCGAATGATTTAGGTCGGAAGGGGTTCCGACCTATTCAATAGGGACTGTTTTTTTCCCAACAAGTCGGGAATTCCCTACTTGACGGGAAACACGTGAATCAGCGGAATAGCCGCCGATCCGCGTGCATCTGTCGAAAACAGGGTAAATCAGACAGATTTTGGCCCCGTTTCCGACAATCTCAATCCAACTTTAAAAAAAGTTGGATTGAAAAGATCAGATGGGGGAGCGGGCGAGGGAGGGAGAGAGAGTGCTTACTGGCGGGGGCAGCTGGAGCCGCGGTCGGTGGAAGACACTTTCCTCTCTGACTGGCATCACCCCGGCCAGGTTCCTCTCTCCCGGCAGCGCTACAAGGCTCCCCAGCAGCGTTCCATGGCTACACGGCTACACAGGCGACTCCACGGCAGCACTCCTTGGCTACACAGGCGGCTCCATGGCAGCGCTCCCCGGCTACACAGGCGGCTCCACGACAGCGCTCCCCGGCTACACAGGTGGCTCCACGACAGCGCTGCCCGGCTACACTACAGCGCTGCCCGGCTACACAGGCGGCTACAAGGCTCCCCCGGCTACATGGCTGAGTGCGACTCCCTCCAGCAGCTCCCTGTGTTCTCACACACGGGGAGCTGCTGACAGCAGCACGGACACCAGCCAAGTCTGACAGTCGGATTAGGCTCAAATCTGACAGTTGGATTTGGCCACTCAATTGAATAGGGCTTGTGGGATCCATTCCGACAAGTGCATGTCGGAATGGATCCGACAGTAATTGAATATACCCCATAGTGAGGGTTCATGTGTGTCGGTTTGGTGCTAATCACAGCAAGACCTGTAAGCCATTAACAATTCTGTCATAGAAGTTATTTAAATAGATGCATTGGCTACAGATAGTTTAAAATAAGATTTTACTTACCGATAAATCTATTTCTCGGAGTCCGTAGTGGATGCTGGGGTTCCTGAAAGGACCATGGGGAATAGCGGCTCCGCAGGAGACAGGGCACAAAAAGTAAAGCTTTTCCAGATCAGGTGGTGTGCACTGGCTCCTCCCCCTATGACCCTCCTCCAGACTCCAGTTAGGTACTGTGCCCGGACGAGCGTACACAATAAGGGAGGATTTTGAATCCCGGGTAAGACTCATACCAGCCACACCAATCACACCGTACAACCTGTGATCTAAACCCAGTTAACAGTATGATAACAGCGGAGCCTCTGAAAGATGGCTTCCTTCAACAATAACCCGAATTAGTTAACAATAACTATGTACAATTTATGCAGATAATCCGCACTTGGGATGGGCGCCCAGCATCCACTACGGACTCCGAGAAATAGATTTATCGGTAAGTAAAATCTTATTTTCTCTATCGTCCTAGTGGATGCTGGGGTTCCTGAAAGGACCATGGGGATTATACCAAAGCTCCCAAACGGGCGGGAGAGTGCGGATGACTCTGCAGCACCGAATGAGAGAACTCCAGGTCCTCCTTAGCCAGAGTATCAAACTTGTCAAATTTTACAAACGTGTTCTCCCCTGACCACGTAGCTGCTCGGCAAAGTTGCAATGCCGAGACCCCTCGGGCAGCCGCCCAAGATGAGCCCACCTTCCTTGTGGAGTGGGCCTTTACAGATTTAGGCTGTGGCAGGCCTGCCACAGAATGTGCAAGTTGGATTGTGCTACAGATCCAACGAGCAATCGTCTGCTTAGACGCAGGAGCACCCATCTTGTTGGGTGCATACAATATAAACAACGAGTCAGATTTTCTGACTCCAGCTGTCCTTGCAATATATATTTTTAATGCTCTGACAACGTCCAGTAACTTGGAGTCCTCCAAGTCACTTGTAGCCGCAGGCACTACAATAGGCTGGTTCAGATGAAATGCTGACACCACCTTAGGGAGAAAATGCGGACGAGTCCGCAGTTCTGCCCTGTCCGAATGGAAAATCAGATATGGGCTTTTGTAAGATAAAGCTGCCAATTCTGATACTCTCCTGGCAGAAGCCAGGGCTAGAAGCATGGTCACTTTCCAAGTGAGATATTTCAAATCCACCTTTTTTAGTGGTTCAAACCAATGAGATTTTAGAAAGTCCAAAACCACATTGAGGTCCCACGGTGCCACTGGAGGCACCACAGGAGGCTGTATATGCAGCACTCCCTTAACAAAGGTCTGGACTTCAGGGACTGAAGCCAATTCTTTTTGAAAGAAAATCGACAGGGCCGAAATTTGAACCTTAATAGATCCCAATTTGAGACCCATAGACAATCCTGATTGCAGGAAATGTAGGAATCGACCCAGTTGAAATTCCTCCGTCGGAGCACTCCGATCTTCGCACCACGCAACATATTTTCGCCAAATTCGGTGATAATGTTGCACGGTTACTTCCTTCCTTGCTTTAATCAAAGTAGGAATGACTTCTTCCGGCATGCCTTTTTCCTTTAGGATCCGGCGTTCAACCGCCATGCCGTCAAACGCAGCCGCGGTAAGTCTTGAAACAGACAGGGACCCTGCTGAAGCAAGTCCCTCCTTAGAGGTAGAGGCCACGGATCTTCCGTGATCATCTCTTGAAGTTCCGGGTACCAAGTCCTTCTTGGCCAATCCGGAACCACTAGTATCGTTCTTACGCCTCTTTGCCGTATAATTCTCAATACTTTTGGTATGAGAGGCAGAGGAGGAAACACATACACCGACTGGTACACCCAAGGCGTTACCAGCGCGTCCACAGCTATTGCCTGCGGATCTCTTGACCTGGCGCAATACCTGTCCAGTTTTTTGTTGAGGCGAGACGCCATCATGTCCACCATTGGTCTTTCCCAACGGGTTACCAGCATGTGGAAGACTTCTGGATGAAGTCCCCACTCTCCCGGGTGAAGATCGTGTCTGCTGAGGAAGTCTGCTTCCCAGTTGTCCACTCCCGGGATGAACACTGCTGACAGTGCTATCACATGATTCTCCGCCCAGCGAAGAATCCCTGCAGCTTCTGCCATTGCACTCCTGCTTCTTGTGCCGCCCTGTCTGTTCACATGGGCGACTGCCGTGATGTTGTCCGACTGGATCAACACCGGTTTTCCCTGAAGCAGAGGTTCTGCCTGGCTTAGAGCATTGTATATTGCTCTTAGTTCCAGAATGTTTATGTGAAGAGACGTTTCCAGACTCGTCCATACTCCCTGGAAGTTTCTTCCTTGTGTGACTGCTCCCCAGCCTCTCAGGCTGGCGTCCGTGGTCACCAGGATCCAATCCTGTATGCCGAATCTGCGGCCCTCCAATAGATGAGGACTCTGCAACCACCACAGAAGAGACACCCTTGTCCTTGGAGACAGGGTTATCCGTAGGTGCATCTGAAGATGCGACCCTGACCATTTGTCCAACAGATCCCTTTGGAAAATTCTTGCGTGGAATCTGCCGAATGGAATTGCTTCGTAAGAAGCCACCATTTTTCCCAGGACTCTTGTGCATTGATGTACAGACACCTTTCCTGGTTTTAGGAAGTTCCTGACAAGCTCGGATAACTCCTTGGCTTTTTCCTCCGGGAGAAAAACCTTTTTCTGAACCGTGTCCAGAATCATCCCTAGGAACAGCAGACGAGTTGTCGGCATTAACTGGGATTTCGGAATATTCAGAATCCACCCGTGCTGTTTTAGCACTTCTTGAGACAGTGCTAATCCCATCTCTAGCTGTTCTCTGGACCTTGCCCTTATTAGGAGATCGTCCAAGTATGGGATAATTAATATGCCTTTTCTTCGAAGAAGAATCATCATCTCGGCCATTACCTTTGTAAAGATCCGAGGTGCCGTGGACAATCCGAACGGCAGCGTCTGAAACTGATAGTGACAGTTTTGTACAACGAACCTGAGGTACCCCTGGTGTGAGGGGTAAATTGGAACGTGGAGATACGCATCCTTGATGTCCAAGGATACCATAAAGTCCCCCTCTTCCAGGTTCGCTATCACTGCTCTGAGTGACTCCATCTTGAACTTGAACTTCTTTATGTACAGGTTCAAGGACTTCAGATTTAGAATAGGCCTTACCGAGCCATCCGGCTTCGGTACCACAAAAAGAGTGGAATAATACCCCTTCCCTTGTTGTAGAAGAGGTACCTTGACTATCACCTGCTGAGAGTACAGCTTGTGAATGGCTTCCAAAACCGTCTCCCTTTCGGAGGGGGACGTTGGTAAAGCAGACTTCAGGAAACGGCGAGGTGGATCTGTCTCTAATTCCAACCTGTACCCTTGAGATATTATCTGCAGGATCCAGGGATCTACCTGCGAGTGAGCCCACTGCGCGCTGTAATTTTTGAGACGACCGCCCACCGTCCCCGAGTCCGCTTGAGAAGCCCCAGCGTCATGCTGAGGCTTTTGTAGAAGCCGGGGAGGGCTTCTGTTCCTGGGAAGGAGCTGCGTGTTGCTGTCTCTTCCCTCGACCTCTGCCTCGTGGCAGATATGAATAGCCCTTTGCTCTCTTATTTTTAAAGGAACGAAAGGGCTGCGGTTGAAAAGTCGGTGCCTTTTTCTGTTGGGGAGTGACTTGAGGTAGAAAGGTGGATTTCCCGGCTGTAGCCGTGGCCACCAAATCTGATAGACCGACTCCAAATAACTCCTCCCCTTTATAAGGCAAAACTTCCATATGCCGTTTTGAATCCGCATCGCCTGTCCACTGTCGCGTCCATAAAGCTCTTCTGGCCGAAATGGACATAGCACTTACCCGTGATGCCAGTGTGCAGATATCCCTCTGTGCATCACGCATATAAAGAAATGCATCCTTTATTTGTTCTAACGACAGTAAAATATTGTCCCTGTCCAGGGTATCAATATTTTCAATCAGGGACTCTGACCAAACTACCCCAGCACTGCACATCCAGGCAGTCGCTACAGCTGGTCGTAGTATAACACCTGCATGTGTGTATATACTTTTTTGGATATTTTCCATCCTCCTATCTGATGGATCTTTAAGTGCGGCCGTCTCAGGAGAGGGTAACGCCACTTGTTTAGATAAGCGTGTTAGCGCCTTGTCCACCCTAGGAGGTGTTTCCCAGCGCTCCCTAACCTCTGGCGGGAAAGGGTATAATGCCAATAATTTCTTTGAAATTATCAGCTTTTTATCAGGGGCAACCCACGCTTCATTACACACGTCATTTAATTCTTCTGATTCAGGAAAAACTATAGGTAGTTTTTTCACACCCCACATAATACCCTGTTTAGTGGTACCTGTAGTATCAGCTAAATGTAACGCCTCCTTCATTGCCAAAATCATATAACGTGTGGCCCTACTGGAAAATACGGTTGATTTGGAGTCAGTGCCTGTGTCTGGGTCTGTGTCGACCGACTGAGGCAAAGGGCGTTTCACAGCCCCTGACGGTGTTTGAGTCGCCTGGACAGGCACTAATTGATTGTCCGGCCGCCTCATGTCGTCAAACGACTGCTTTAGCGTGTTGACACTATCCCGTAGTTCCATAAATAAAGGCATCCATTCTGGTGTCGACTCCCTAGGGGGTGACATCCTCATATTTGGCAATTGCTCCGCCTCCACACCAATATCGTCCTCATACATGTCGACACACACGTACCGACACACAGCAGACACACAGGGAATGCTCCTAACGAAGACAGGACCCACTAGCCCTTTGGGGAGACAGAGGGAGAGTTTGCCAGCACACACCAAAAGCGCTATATATATATCAGGGATAGCCTTATAATAAGTGCTCCCTTATAGCTGCTTTGTTATATCAAAATATCGCCATAAATTTGCCCCCCCCTCTCTGTTTTACCCTGTTTCTGTAGTGCAGTGCAGGGGAGAGACTTGGGAGCCGTCCTGACCAGCGGAGCTGTGAGAGGAAATGGCGCCGTGTGCTGAGGAGATAGGCCCCGCCCCTTTTCTGGCGGGCTCGTCTCCCGCTATTTAGAGAAATCAGGCAGGGGTTAAATATCTCCATATAGCCTCTAGGGGCTATATGTGAGGTATTTTTAGCCTTTATATAGGTTACATTTGCCTCCCAGGGCGCCCCCCCCCAGCGCCCTGCACCCTCAGTGACCGCGTGTGAAGTGTGCTGAGAGGAAAATGGCGCACAGCTGCAGTGCTGTGCGCTACCTTTAGAAGACTGCAGGAGTCTTCAGCCGCCGATTCTGGACCTCTTCTGACTTCAGCATCTGCAAGGGGGCCGGCGGCGCGGCTCCGGTGACCATCCAGGCTGTACCTGTGATCGTCCCTCTGGAGCTTGATGTCCAGTAGCCAAGAAGCCAATCCATCCTGCACGCAGGTGAGTTGACTCCTTCTCCCCTCAGTCCCTCGCTGCAGTGATCCTGTTGCCAGCAGGAATCACTGTAAAATAAAAAACCTAGCTAAACTTTTTCTAAGCAGCTCTTTAGGAGAGCCACCTAGATTGCACCCTTCTCGGCCGGGCACAAAAATCTAACTGGAGTCTGGAGGAGGGTCATAGGGGGAGGAGCCAGTGCACACCACCTGATCTGGAAAAGCTTTACTTTTTGTGCCCTGTCTCCTGCGGAGCCGCTATTCCCCATGGTCCTTTCAGGAACCCCAGCATCCACTAGGACGATAGAGAAAGGTATGTATACACTGGTGTGTTGTAGATGTAGACGTAACATGTGCAGAGAGACTTAGATTTGGGTGGGGTGTGTTCAAACTGAAATCTAAATTGCAGTATAGAAATTAAGCAGCCAGTATTTACCCTGCACAAAAACAATATAACCTACCCAAATCTAAATCTCTCTGCACATGTTACATCAGCCCCAATTGCAGTACAACATGGTTTTGCCCATTAGTGTACTTTTTTGGTTTGCTAACAAACCTGAATAACCCCATAGTCTTGTAAAGCACAATAGAGCATGCTAGCGCTATATAAATAAAAGTTAATAAACAAGGATATCTGTACTGAAGTTTGGCTACACACAGCATGCCTAGTGATTTAAGTCAAACCCTACTCCCATCATATCTGCTAGTAAAGAACTGAGCTGTGGGAATTTCAGGGGAGTGGAAATTGCTTTAAACACACCTGCTGTTCCACTGAACATGTTACTTTCCAGATAACTGTAGTTTTGACAGAAATGTAGAAACTTCTACATAAATTAATTTTTCAAATGTGATTAAAGATAGGAAGATACTTGTTAATGCACAGTAAGGCCTCACAGTCATGCATGCTATATAACTAGGCTACCACGTTTTCCATGGTGACGGGAAACTGAAGAGGGCCCCAGTTTGTCAAAATGCTGGATCGCGCTCTTCTATAGTATTTTGAAAATAATTAGGTTCTCTCAATGGAAATGCATATAAAGAGACGGGACGTGCCCTTCAATCATTTTTAAAAGGCAGAATCCCGAAAGATTCATACACTTACATGAAGTGGCTTCTGTAAATCTGTATGAATAAAAAGAATATTTGCCGCTATTTTTATACAATGACACCTTATTATTCTACTTTTGAGTAGCATAAAAAGCAAAAGAAGGTGACTGCACAAAGCTGGCAAATGAGGAGTTTTAGTGTCTACTTCATTACTGGGAAGAGATGGAGGAAGAAGGACAAAAATGATATGAACAGAATAGTGTAGAATTTTAGAAAGCCGCAAGTACATCTTCATTTTACAGAGGAAATCCAGATATGCTGAGGACTAATGCTTCTCAGTATCTTGTTAATTAACTGTATGGAGCAGAGTTTTCTAGTGCCAGTTCTCTTCCATGTGAAAACAGGAGTGTGAAAAGAGAGAGAGAGAGAGAGAGAGAGAGAGAGAGAGAGAGAGAGAGAGAGAGAGAGAGAGAGAGAGAGAGAGGGGGGGGCAGGCTTTCACTTTCTTGACTCAATATACTGTAGCCCAGTGTTTTCAATGTTCAAATACATCTATTTTAGTTGTGAAGCAATTAAAGCTGCACTGCCACCAAGTACTCTCTCAACTCCTCCTCCATAACCCCTCTTCTCCAGGTTTTTGGGCCAGGTTGCAAAAGGAATGGTGATAAGGAAAAAATGTGGGGAGGGGGCAGCTTAAATAGTAATTACATGTTAACTTTACTAGGAGTAAAAATAACTGAATCCTGATCAGGAGGCTGTTGGGAGGTACAATATGTCCCACTGAGTGAAGCCCCTTCAATGATGTGTACTGTATACAGCACTGAAAGGCTGTGTTTAGGGGAGAAGAAGAGGGGTGGGAAATGACCCCATTTGCAATATGGAAACCACTCTATTGTGAGGTATGGTAAATGAGCTCTTATGTAAGCACTCACAAGCAGGACCCTCTTCTCTCATGTGCTTTTCATCATTTACTTATACCATTGTCTGCTGCCACTGCAGCTTATCCGAGTATTAGGACTGCTGATGCAGCAATGTTTATAAAACTGGTCCATGTCCTGCAAGGTTCCGTACCGTAAGTCACTTTTTCCTTGCTTTGTTCATACTGCTTCTGTTTATGTACTCTGTAAGGTGCTGCAGATCCCTTGTGGTGCCATATAAAGGATGATAATAATAATATCTTCAAGCTTATGGCTACAATATAATACGAGAGCACACACCATCTTATTTTTGTTCTCTGGTCTTATTATAAGGGATTTGCCTCCACTAAAAGTTGCACTAAAACGTTGTTACTTTTATTCTGATAGCATTGCATACGAATGTGTGAAAAAGTATTGTGTTATTAGCGCCATGACATTTTACCATAGTATTTTCAATAGTTAATCGATTAATTATTTCATTCAAAAACCACATTTGGGGCAAATTAATCATGTGGGCCCGGATGGGCCCTGATGATTAATTATCCAACTAGTCGCAAGTGGTGGCATTGGATACCTAACTACTGGGGCAATTCAGTAGTGCTCCGGAGCAAAAAAGCAGTTATTCCCACGATCCCTAACACTGCTACCAAACTGCCAATGTTACTTACCGCTGTGCTGCCAACTGTGCATGCATGACCTACGTTCACACATGAGCACAGCCACTGGTCACTTAGCGCAGAGGTGGTGGATGGACCCACTCGGATCCCTAGTCACAACCCTGGACCTCCTTGCCATAGGAAGGTACTGGGCTCTGGGAATCAACACCGTCTGAAGATGTTGTTGGTTCCTGCAGGCAGTTTTATCCCTCATCGCAACCCCAGACCTCCTTCCCATAGGAAGGAACGGGGCTCTGGGAATCCCACAGGCAGTTTATGTAACTCTAGGCCGTTAATAATGAATGGGCCAGTCACTTAAACCATGTGGAAAGTAGTGTTTCTACATGTGTAACGGGCCCATTAAGGATGATGAATAAGCCCCTTTATGGCCCTACCTAAATGCATTATTTCTTATGTCACAGGTGCAGCTGGCAAGATAATAAGCTTTCAGTGCAAATTCAAGCGGACACTATGAGCTCCTTGATATTGGCTACAATGGCAAAGTCCGGTAAGAGGCGGAAATTACATAATTATCTGGTAAGTAGACATTGTAAACAGTAAGTAATACCTATGGCCAGGATGCTGACCGTCAGTATACCGACAACGGCATCCCGGCCACCAGAATGCCGGCAGCGGAGCGAGCGCTAGTAAGCCCCTGGTGCGCTTGCTGCACTCACCACGCTGTGGGCACGGTGGATCGCCACAGGTTATAGTCTCACTCTATGGGTTTTGTGGATACCCATAGAGAGAGAAAAGCCTGTGGCACCAGTATTGGCATTGTACCGCTGTGCGAGATTCCTGCGTCGGCATTATGATCGCCGGGATCTTCTGCAGCGGTATCTTCACCGCTTCCCTAGTTATTGAGGTAACAAGCAAGAAATACAGAGAAAATAAAAGAATAAAATAAATATAAACTGGACACTTTCACCCTTTTTAATGGATTATTGTTGGACTATAATAACAATTTTTTTTAATAGAGTATATCCTCAACCTCCCCCCACCAAAAAAAACCCAAAACAAACAACCAACCAAAACTACGTTACATTAAACACATTGTAACTAATCACTACCCTGCTAACAAGATTTATCATGTAAATTGTATAAAATAATTGGATTCTTGTAAGTGCATTATTTAAGTTAATTGACAACAAATGTAAGTTTCGGTACGATAAATAACATGGTGTCTAGGGCTTGAACAGTGAGAGAAAACCAGCAAGGTGGAAACTTTGTGTTTCAAATTTCAAATAAATGCGATCTTTGCATCTGAAGTCCTGATCCATATCCTCTTCTAAGGGTGAGGACTGAGCAGGGTACTGAAGCTGCCAGAAATAGAAACATGCTTTTGGATGTGACAAAAGTTTTTGGGAATGAAAACCGCCAACAAAAATTTTTTTCCTTTAAGAAATGTTTTTCCTTTTTTACACTTTTTATATTTATAATTAAACAGTTATATTTATTCTGTTAAAGATGCTCTATCTGCATTAAACTTTCTACGTGCCTTCATGAAGTTAGCCATCTTATGGGCAGGTTAAAGTAGCCAAGGATAATTAAATTCAATGGGGGGAATTCAACTCTTATCGCACCCCCTATCTCCCGTCTAAAGTGACGGGAGATAGAGGGGCAATATTCAAATGCACCCCGCTATTGCGCGGATTGCGGCCATCATAGTAGTCTGGTTTAGGCAAGCAAAGCACCTAAACCCGACTAAAGTAATAGGCGCGATCATGAAAAGACCTGTTTGGGTCTCTTTATGCGCATTTCAGTTCGCTACCCTCAGGGTAGCAAAATGAACATCGCACCCATCGGCAGTAACATTAGAATACCACCGGCGGGAGCGATCGCGGCTGGGAGGGGGGAGAGAACATTTGAATCCTGCCCAATGTGACGGTCATGATGTGCTGCTCCGACACAGCACATCCAGCCATCAACACTGCAAATGTTCCCTGACACCCCATAGATAAGCAGAGGAAAACTTACAATGCTTTAGTCACCTAGCATTTTTGGATTTTTTTGGTATTTGTGTCTTTCTGCACTGCAGCCGTACACCAACAGAATTGCAGCATACTGGGGCCTTAGTAACACTATCCTCACAATGGTGGCAGTGTAAAGGACAGTTTATAAGCAATATTGTAGAAATCAGTAAGTGTTTACAATGAAATTTTTTTGAAACTGCACACTGAAAAATAAAAGTTCAGCTAACCACAGGGCCGGTGCTAGGGTGTTCGGCGCCCCCCTGTAAACTATAAATTTGCGCCATCCCATACTTCACAAAGGGACAAAGGGGTGTGGTCTCACACCCCTGCCTCACAAGGAAGGGGTGTGGCCACACAATAGTACCCCTATTTAAAATGCCCCCAGTAGTGGTGCTGCTTACACATAACACCCCAGTTGTACCTCAGCTTACACATAACGCCCTAGTAGTAGCGCTGCTTACACATAACGCCCCAGTAGTAACGCCACCTACATATAAGGCCCCAGTAGTGGCGCCACTTACACATAACGCCACAGTAGTAGCGCAGCTTACACATAACGAACACAGTAGTAGCGCCGTTTACACGTAATGCCCCAGTAGAAGCGCAGCTTACAAGTCACACCCCAGTAGTAGCGCAGCTTACACATCACACCCCCAGTAGTAGCGCAGCTTACATGTAACACCCCAGTAGTAGCGCAGCTTACACGTGATACCCCAGTAGTAGCGCCAATTACATGTAACGCGCCAGTAGTAGCGCCACTTACACATAACGAACCGAGTAGTAGCGCCGCTTACACATAACGAACCCAGTAGTAGCGCCGCTTACACATAATGCCCCAGTAGTAGCAGCGTTACACACAATAAACCCAGTAGTAGCACCACTTACACATAACGCCTCCAGTAGTAGCGCCACTTATATGTAATGCCCCAGTAGTAGCACCGCTTACACATAATGCCCCAGTAGTAGCGCCACTTCCGCGTAACGCTCCAGTAGTAGCACAGCTTACACATAACGCTCCAGTAGTAGCGCAGCTTAAACATCCAGTAGTAGCACCGCTTATAAGTAACGCCTCCAGTATTAGTGCCGCTTACACGTAACACCCCAGTAGTAGCGTAGCTTAAATGTAACGCCCCAGTAGTAGCACAGCTTACACTCAATGCCCCAGTAGTACCACAGCTTACATGTAACGCCCACTGAAGTGCCGTTTATTCACATCCCCCCCTCCCCCGCACATACAGAAATACACACACATACAGACTTTCTCACTTACTTTCCCTGGCTGGCAGGATCTGGAACAGCATCTCCTCCTATATGGGACTGTACTCTGCTGGTCCCGTGTAGCTCCGCACCCTTTTCAGCCGTTCGGTCACTGCCACTGGCGCTATCACAAGACACGGAGAGGAGGCTTTAAGCTGCCGGTGCTACTGCCTGTCATACAGTGACAGGCACAGCAGCCGGCAGCAGTAGGGAGGCCAGGCACAGCAGCAGGGATGCAGAGCGGCTAACGCCGGCCCTGGCTAACCAATTATAAATGATATGCAAGTCTAACTTTAAACATATTAAACAATATAGTTACATTGTTTATGTTATTTCCAGCAATGCTACAGCCAGTGTAAACTGATGAATTGCACTGAACAGCATTTCTTTTTCTTATAACCGGAGTAATATGCCAAAGCTGGTATTTTAGATTAAATGGTCAGTTCAGTTCAGCAATACAAACTGCATTAAACCATTTACTCGAAAAGCTATTGAAATAAAACAGACACACGTCACAGTGGGCTAGGTATGTTTTGTCGGGATGCGGTTAGTGGGATGCAAGTGGTCATGTGACCAGTGCCGAAATATGTAGTACATACATATTTGCTGCAGTTGCGCCAAACAGCCCCTCTTAGCACGCCAGGTCGCATGAGAATCTTCTAGCTCCAGGCGTCTTTTCTGCAAAAAATGCTTCTTATTTGCAACGCAATGTGACTAGGATGCACAAGGAGACTGTGCTGATTAATTTGATATATTACACTTGTATATGTGTGTGTGACAGAGTCTCTGAATCTGTACATGAAGTGTTACATTGTCACAGCATATTTACAATATTATTTAGTGCAGTCTCTTTACGCTTCCTAGGCACACTGCTTTGCAACTAATACCCCTTTCACATCGCACAAATAACCCGGTATCGACACGGCATATTGCCGTGTCGAAACGGGTCAGTGTGCGATGTGAAAGCTCCTTTGCTGAATTAGCGGGTCGCCTGACCCGGTAATTCAACCCGGTAAAAAAGAAGGGTTATTACCGGGTTGAATACCGGGTCAGGTGCAGTGTGAATGGGTGCCGTTCCGATGCGACGCGGCTCCCATTCACAGCATAGGGAGAGGCGGCGCAGGAGATGAGCTCATCTCCCAGCGCCGCCTCCACCCCTGCTGCTGCTGCGCCCCCCCGCTGCTATGGCAACCGGCCCGGTATATTGCCGAGTCGGAAAGCCAGCAAAGGAGCGCAAATGCCGATCCCACCCGGTAAGGACACGTTTCTCTTACCGAGTGGGATCCGGCATTTGCTATCTGAAAGCAGCATAAGATGCATTTATGGCAAAAAGAGATGCCCAAAGTTAGCAGAGTTGCATGGGGCCTGGCAGCTTACTCACGTCAGGCATCTGGTGCTGCATGGCCTATTGAGGCTGAATAAGGACACATCTTTGTACACAATGACCATGTTGACAATGATGAATGTTGATAAGTCAATCCCAGTGGTTCAGCAGCTTACCCTTACAGTACCTGCCTCAGTGGTAGCTTGTGGTCCAGTGGTCAGCTGACCAGAAGCTCCGGCATAGTCAATGTAGACATTCTACAGATGTTCATATGTTACAGGTCGACATTATGACCGTCAACATAGTGACTGCATAAGTATGTGGATAACTATTCTAATCAGTGTTTAAAAATTCAAGACACATCCACTGCTAACAGGTGCATTAAATCAAGCATACAGCCATGCAATCTCTATAGTCAAACAGTAAAAAAAATGTAATGAAAGGAGCTCAGTGACAATGACTGTGGCACTAGGATACCACATTTCCATTAAGTCAGGTAAATAAATGATTGTGCTGCGAGAGCTGCCAGTGTCACAAGTGTGTGTGGTAATTGTGAAGTGGAAATGTCCAGGAGCAACAAAAGCCACAAAGCGGTAGGTCACTAAAGTTCAGAGACCAGGTCTGTCAAAGCATGTTAAAATAGTCTGTTCTGGGTTGCATCACTGAGGTCCATACTGCCTCTGAACGCTATGCCAGCACAAGATCTGTTCAGCGTTCTACGGAGTTTAGTGTAGAAGTTGACCGACTTGCCCACAGCCCTAACCTTAACCCCATTGAACACTTTTGGGATAAAGTGGGATGCCTAATGAGAGCCAGGCCTGACCGTTCAAACAGTGAAGGAACTTGTAAGTGGTGGGTCCAGATGCAAAAAATATAATTTGAGCCCCCCACTCCTCCCAGTTAGCCCAAGTTCACAATATGCCACACAGCAGTGGGTGACAGGGAGAGGCAGGGGGTGACAGCGTAATGCAAGGGGAAGCAAAGATTGACATTAAGAGGCAGAGGGTGACAGCGGAATGCAGGGGGAGGTAGTGGGTGACAGGGAGAGGATGAACGGGATAAGCCCTAGTTTGGCACTTGGTCAAGCAGACTGAAAGTGCCAGTTACACTGATTGTGAGCTGCCTTTAATTCACAGACAGCATTGAATCAGCAAAATGTACAGCTGTGTATTAATTAGAGACAGTATATGGCTGTGATCCTCTTCTGTCAGAACTCTATTAGTCCGGCACACACAATGTCAGCCCTACCTACCTAAGGTAAGGGGCAGGTTCCTCAGGCAGTGGGGTCCTCGCTGCTTTCTGCACTTGGCCATTCATCTAACATTGCTCAAAATAGTCTGCGAGGGGACCAGGGGATAACTCATTGCTGGTCTAGGCAGCAGTGGGCCCGTTTGTCTTCAGGGGCCTTGGTGCAATGCACCTGCTGCACCAATGTTCGTTCCACCTCTGTGTCCAAAATCTGTAGCTTCCTAATGCTCTCATACTTCAATGAAGTTTGAATCCCACCTGTCAGGTTCCAAAAACTAGTGGAAACCCTTCCCAGAAAAGTGGAGGCTGTTATTGCAGCAGAGGGGACTAAGGAGGTCATTCCGACCCGATTGCTCGCTGCAGTTTATCGCAGCAATCGGATGCCGGACGGCTGTAGGCCGTCGTTCCCTAGCGATCGCCTCTGCCTGATTGACAGGCAGAGGTGTTAACTGGGAGGGAGGGGGCGACACTTGGCTGCCGTTTTGGGGGCACGGTCCAGCCAACGCAGGCGTGGCTGGACCATGCAAGGGCAGGCCGCAGCGGCTGCGTGATGTTACACGCAGCCGCTGCGACCAGGGGCAGCGACGAGTAACTCCCGGCCAGCCGCAAGAGCTACTCAACAAGTACAAAAGCATCGCCGCTGTGTGATGCTTTTGTACTTGTGCAGGGAGGGGGGGCCGGACAGACATGCAGGGCGGGCTAGCCCTGTGCTGGGCATCCCCCCGCATGTCTGGGAACATGAGCGTAGCTGTGCTAAATTTAGCACAGCTACGATCAACTCGGAATGACCCCCTAAATCCACATTAATGGCCATAGTTTTGGACCAAGATGTGCAACAAGCACACAGGGAAGAATTCAACTGTGAGCGCTGGCAGCTGTCTCTCCTATGCACCTACCGGAGCTATTCAATTGTTGCTCCTGTCAGCAGCAACCAGCTGCTGGCACTAACATTTCAGCTTGCACCTCCTAGTGGTGGCGAGCTGAAATGTGAGAAAAATTACCTGTTTGGTCGCCCAAATGGCACTTTTTTTTATGATTGCGCCCATTAGTTTAGTCGGGTTTAGCTTCTTTAAGCGGCTAAACCAGACTGTAATGGGGAACGATAACTAGCATCAATTAAATATCGCCCCTGCAATCTCTCTTTACTTTAGATGGGAGATCGAGCGGCAATAACAATTGAATTCCCCCCACTGTGAACAATGTACGGGGCACTGTGTGTGGAATCGATCACTTCTGCGCACGGCCAAAAAGGGGGCACAGCAACTCAGGGAAGGGGCGTGACCTTGTCACAAGACCCATGTTTGTCACTGTTTGCCCAGCACTTAAGGAGATGCTGGGCTGTCTCCAAACTCTATCCACAGCGTGAACAGATGACACGTACGCATGTATTCACCTGGCAATGAGCGCTAAACTGTGTAATTTCCCACCTGCAGGACACTGTGGCTGTGGGTGGATATGGAAGATGGAAGGCTCTTTCACCGCGCTGAAACAGCCTAGCAGGAACACTAAGCACATACAGTATGGGTGTGAAGTTCGGGAGTTCAGAGACTTTTGGCCGTGTAGTGTGTGTGGTTCAGTTGCTTTAGAGGCTGAAGATCAGCTTCATGCTCATGACCATTCAATACTAATATAGGCAATTTGCACTTGGTTTTTAAATCTGTAAATACTTAAAACTAAGTAAAATCTAGATACAGTGCTGTGCTGCAGGGATCAGTACTAAATGCCGCCGGTCGGAATCCCGGCGGTCGAAATACTGACGCCGGAATCCCGACCACACAATCCCGACAGGGGTGGTGAGCGGAACGCAGCCCCTTGCGGGCTCGCTTCGCTCGCCACGCTGCGGGCACGGTGCCTCACTACGCTCGGCACACTATTATATTCTCCCTCTATGGGTGTCGTGGACACCCACGGAGGGAGAATATGTCGGGATTGTGGCGGTCGGGATTCCGGCGTCGGTATTTCGACCGCCGGGATTCCGGCCGGCGGCATCTTGACCGCATCCCGTGCTGCAGTACACACCTGCAGACACTTCTCTATAAAAAATCATCACTTTATTTTCTATTCATTCATGTCACCTTTCATTAGGAAGAAACAAAATGCAGCAAGATGCAAATGGTTAAGACAATTTCACCAGAATGTAATGAGAGGATTAGTTACTAGTGCACTACAGGCACATACGCTGTACACGGTGTTGGGATCGGGTGACCGGTGGTCGGGATCCCAGAGGACACCATACCAACACTGGGATCCCGGCCGTCAGAATGCCGGCAGGGGAGCGAGTGCAGCGAAGCCCCTTGCGGGCTCGGTGGCTAGCTGCGCTCGCCACAGGTTATATTCCCACTCTATCGGTGTCGTGGACACCCACGAGTGGGCATAGTCCTGGCCCCCTGCTAGTATTCTGGCTGCCGGGATCCCGGCATTGGTATGTTAACTGCCGAGATCCCGACCGCTGGGATCATAACTACATCCCTTTTCACCATATACGACAATTTCCCCAGTATGTACGGAGGGGATTAGTAACTAGTGCACTACAGGCACATATGCTTTACACTATATAAAACAATTTCCCCAGAATGTGATGAGGGGATTAGTAACTAGTGCACTACAGGTACATATGCTTTACACTATATAAGACAATTTCCCCAGAATGTGATGAAGAGGATTAGTAACTAGTGCACTACAGGTAGATATGCTTTACACTATATAAGACAATTTCCCCAGAATGTGATGAGGGGATTAGTAACTAGTGCACTACAGGCAGATATGCTTTACACTATATAAGACAATATCCCCAGAATGTAATGAGGGGATTGGTAACTAGTGCACTACAGGTACATATGCTTTACACTATATAAAACAATTTCCCCAGAATGTGATGAGGGGATTAGTAACTAGTGCACTACAGGTAGATATGCTTTACACTATATAAGACAATTTCCCCAGAATGTAATGAGGAGGATTAGTAACTAGTGCACTACAGGCAGATATGCTTTACACTATATAATACAATTTCCCCAGAATGTGATGAGGGGATTAGTAACTAGTGCACTACAGGTAGATATGCTTTACACTATATAAGACAATTTCCCCAGAATGTGATGAGGGGATTAGTAACTAGTGCACTACAGGCAGATATGCTTTACACTATATAATACAATTTCCCCAGAATGTGATGAGGGGATTAGTAACTAGTGCACTACAGGCACATATGCTTTACACTATATAAGACAATTTCCCCAGAATGTAATGAGGAGGATTAGTAACTAGTGCACTACAGGCAGATATGCTTTACACTATATAATACAATTTCCCCAGAATGTGATGAGGGGATTAGTAACTAGTGCACTACAGGTAGATATGCTTTACACTATATAAGACAATTTCCCCAGAATGTGATGAGGGGATTAGTAACTAGTGCACTACAGGCAGATATGCTTTACACTATATAATACAATTTCCCCAGAATGTGATCAGGGGATTAGTAACTAGTGCACTACAGGCACATATGCTTTACACTATATAAAACAATTTCCCCAGAATGTGATGAGGGGATTAGTAACTAGTGCACTACAGGTACATATGCTTTACACTATATAAAACAATTTCCCCAGAATGTGATGAGGGGATTAGTAACTAGTGCACTACAGGTAAATATGCTTTACACTATATAAAACAATTTCCCCAGAATGTGATGAGGAGGATTAGTAACTAGTGCACTACAGGTAGATATGCTTTACACTATATAAGACAATTTCCCCAGAATATGATGAGGGGATTAGTAACTAGTGCACTACAGGCAGATATGCTTTACACTATATAAGACAATATCCCCAGAATGTAATGAGGGGATTGGTAACTAGTGCACTACAGGTACATATGCTTTACACTATATAAAACAATTTCCCCAGAATGTGATGAGGGGATTAGTAACTAGTGCACTACAGGTAGATATGCTTTACAATATATAAGACAATTTCCCCAGAATGTAATGAGGAGGATTAGTAACTAGTGCACTACAGGCAGATATGCTTTACACTATATAATACAATTTCCCCAGAATGTGATGAGGGGATTAGTAACTAGTGCACTACAGGTAGATATGCTTTACACTATATAAGACAATTTCCCCAGAATGTGATGAGGGGATTAGTAACTAGTGCACTACAGGCAGATATGCTTTACACTATATAATACAATTTCCCCAGAATGTGATGAGGGGATTAGTAACTAGTGCACTACAGGTAGATATGCTTTACACTATATAAAACAATTTCCCCAGAATGTGATGAGGGGATTAGTAACCAGTGCACTACAGGTAGATATGCTTTACACTATATAATACAATTTCCCCAGAATGTGATGAGGGGATTAGTAACTAGTGCACTACAGGTAGATATGCTTTACACTATATAAAACAATTTCCCCAGAATGTGATGAGGGGATTAGTAACTAGTGCACTACAGGTACATATGCTTTACACTATATAAAACAATTTCCCCAGAATGTACGGAGGGAATTAGTAACTAGTGCACTACAGGCACATATGCTTTACACTATATAAGACAATTTCCCCAGAATGTGATGAGGGGATTAGTAACTAGTGCACTACAGGCAGATATGCTTTACACTATATAAGACAATATCCCCAGAATGTGATGAGGGAATTAGTAACTAGTGCACTACAGGCAGATATGCTTTACACTATATAAAACAATTTCCCCAGAATGTGATGAGGGGATTAGTAACTAGTGCACTACAGGTACATATGCTTTACACTATATAAAACAATTTCCCCAGAATGTACGGAGGGAATTAGTAACTAGTGCACTACAGGCAGATATGCTTTACACTATATAAGACAATTTCCCCAGAATGTGATGAGGAGGATTAGTAACTAGTGCACTACAGGTAGATATGCTTTACACTATATAAGACAATTTCCCCAGAATGTGATGAGGGGATTAGTAACTAGTGCACTACAGGCAGATATGCTTTACACTATATAAGACAATTTCCCCAGAATGTGATGAGGGTATTAGTAACTAGTGCACTACAGGCAGATATGCTTTACACTATATAAAACAATTTCCACAGAATGTGATGAGGGGATTAGTAACTAGTGCACTACAGGCACATATGCTTTACACTATATAAAACAATTTCCACAGAATGTGATGAGGGGATTAGTAACCAGTGCACTACAGGCACATATGCTTTACACTATATAAAACAATTTCCACAGAATGTGATGAGGGGATTAGTAACTAGTGCACTACAGGCACATATGCTTTACACTATATAAGACAATTTCCCCAGAATGTACGGATGGAATTAGTAACTAGTGCACTACAGGTACATATGCTTTACACTATATAAGACAATTTCCCCAGAATGTGATGAGGGAATTAGTAACTAGTGCACTACAGGTAGATATGCTTTACACTATATAAAACAATTTCCACAGAATGTGATGAGGGGATTAGTAACTAGTGCACTACAGGCACATATGCTTTACACTATATAAAACAATTTCCACAGAATGTGATGAGGGGATTAGTAACTAGTGCACTACAGGCACATATGCTTTACACTATATAAGACAATTTCCCCAGAATGTACGGAGGGAATTAGTAACTAGTGCACTACAGGTACATATGCTTTACACTATATAAGACAATTTCCCCAGAATGCGATGAGGGAATTAGTAACTAGTGCACTACAGGTAGATATGCTTTACACTATATAAGACAATTTCCCCAGAATGTGATGAGGGAATTAGTAACTAGTGCACTACAGGCAGATATGCTTTACACTATATAAGACAATTTCCACAGAATGTGATGAGGGGATTAGTAACTAGTGCACTACAGGCACATATGCTTTACACTATATAAGACAATTTCCCCAGAATGCGATGAGGGAATTAGTAACTAGTGCACTACAGGTAGATATGCTTTACACTATATAATACAATTTCCCCAGAATGTGATGAGGGGATTAGTAACTAGTGCACTACAGGTAGATATGCTTTACACTATATAAAACAATTTCCCCAGAATGTGATGAGGGGATTAGTAACTAGTGCACTACAGGTACATATGCTTTACACTATATAAAACAATTTCCCCAGAATGTACGGAGGGAATTAGTAACTAGTGCACTACAGGCACATATGCTTTACACTATATAAGACAATTTCCCCAGAATGTGATGAGGGGATTAGTAACTAGTGCACTACAGGCAGATATGCTTTACACTATATAAGACAATATCCCCAGAATGTGATGAGGGAATTAGTAACTAGTGCACTACAGGCAGATATGCTTTACACTATATAAAACAATTTCCACAGAATGTGATGAGGGAATTAGTAACTAGTGCACTACAGGCACATATGCTTTACACTATATAAAACAATTTCCACAGAATGTGATGAGGGGATTAGTAACTAGTGCACTACAGGCAGATATGCTTTACACTATATAAAACAATTTCCCCAGAATGTGATGAGGGGATTAGTAACTAGTGCACTACAGGCACATATGCTTTACACTATATAAGACAATATCCCCAGAATGTGATGAGGGGATTAGTAACTAGTGCACTACAGGCAGATATGCTTTACACTATATAAGACAATTTCCCCAGAATGTGATGAGGGGATTAGTAACTAGTGCACTACAGGTAGATATGCTTTACACTATATAAGACAATTTCCCCAGAATGTGATGAGGGAATTAGTAACTAGTGCACTACAGGCAGATATGCTTTACACTATATAAGACAATTTCCCCAGAATGTGATGAGGGGATTAGTAACTAGTGCACTACAGGCAGATATGCTTTACACTATATAAGACAATTTCCCCAGAATGTGATGAGGGGATTAGTAACTAGTGCACTACAGGTAGATATGCTTTACACTATATAAGACAATTTCCCCAGAATGTGATGAGGGGATTAGTAACTAGTGCACTACAGGTAGATATGCTTTACACTATATAAGACAATTTCCCCAGAATGTGATGAGGGAATTAGTAACTAGTGCACCCCAGGCAGATATGCTTTACACCAGGGCTGGCCAAACCGGTCCTCGAGATCTACCAACAGTTCATGTTTTCCAGGCCTCTTGGAGATCTGTAGAATTGTCAGTTAGGAATGAATGCAGCACATCTTAATTAGTAATGACTACACCTGTGCACCAGCTAGGTGGTCTGGAAAATGTGAACTGTTGGTAGATCTCGAGGACTGGTTTGGCCAGCCCTGCTTTACACTATATAAGACAAGCATTTGGACTAATAGCAAACGGCAACACTAAAATACAAAAGAAAGGTGGTACTTGCCCAGAGATGCATGACCATCTAATAAATACATTATTGCAGAGTAAAAGGAAACAAACATGTTACATTGTCCTAGGGGAATTGTTGGAAAAACAATAAGTGATACAAGTCTCAATCCCCATGGTACTTTTGACTAATCACGTTATAAATATTTAATGCACTACAAACACATCATCTGTCTATAAAAGAGCTTTGGTGCTGGAATTATGTGAATGGATCAAAAAGTTCTATTGTTCCAGAACAGAATGTAAGAACATGAAGATACTGGAGATCTTTACACACCTCCCCCCCCCCCCCCCCCCAAACACAAAAAAAACCAACAAAATAATAATAATATTATTATTAACAACAACAACAACGTTATTGCCAAGGACATCACACTGACTTCCCATACAGTTCCAGTAACCATCACAAATTACAGACACAAAACCTCACTTACTGTAAATCTTTTGAAGTTTTTTTGTTTTTTTTCATCATAAAACAAGAATCAGGTTATAAACATTCACTATTCACTTGGTTTTACAACATGATGATTTCCACCGCCATGCTCCTTTGCCTGGGAACTGCATGTTATACTGCAGAAAGGGAATGTATTTTCTCATACAGACCAATGAGAAGCAGTGGTGCAAGTATGCGGGTACGGAGTACCCTTAAGAATGTGGCAGTGGGTACTCAGTACCACCTGCCACACACTTTGCACCCGTGACCACCATTACCACAAATTATAATGCGCCACAAAGCAACATCATGGTGTCACATCGCGCTTCCTCCTCTGGCGGCTGTGGCTGGCGTGAAGAGAAGAGCCTGATTGCACTTTCCCACAGCGTCCCTTGCTGGGAGCAGCAGTGCAGCTGTTTCCCTTCACTCAGCTCGTGTGACGCAGCGGCAGCGGCTTTTGTTCTTCGCAGGCTGGACTGCTGGGCATGTCTCTGGCTTCACTGTGTGGGGTAATTCATTTCTAATATAATGTGGACACTACTATATATTTCTATTATTATAGGGGTATAACTATATATTTCTATTGTAATGTGGACGTAACTATATATTTCTGTTCTGTTATACTGTATCAGGGGCACTACTACAGTATTTTACCTGTTATAATGGAGGCATTACTATATATTGTTATTAAATTGGGGGCATTACTACATATGGGGGTATCACTATATATTTTTATTATACTGGAGGCATTACTATATATTTCTAGCCTTGCCTCCAGAGAGCAAAGAAAAGGGGCTGTGTCATGTGGCAACGTCACTAGTGTCATGTAGACACTCCCATTAGTGGCATGTGGTCACGCCCCCTCACAACACATGACCACGCCCATTTTTGGGCACTCAGTACCACTAAGAAAATATTTCTACTTGCACCACTGATGAGAAGCCACACACAAAGGGCCTGTAATTTCTCAATGGTCTCCCGCTCACATCTACCTCATAGCCAACTGTAGAATGAGACGCGTTTGAGGCTGTTATACTACGGAAAAGGAGGAGCTCTTTGAAACTGTTCCAGTGTGCGGTTCACAGGACAGAACTAAAGGGAAAGGAAAGGTCATTGAAAACTGAAATCAGGACAGTGGGACTTATCCAGGTTTGTTCGCAAAGCAAAAATGTAAAGCAGTTGGGGAAAACCATTTTGCAATGCAGGTGGGGCAGATGTAACATGTGCAGAGAGATTTAGATTTGGGTGGGTTATATTGTTTCTGTGCTGGGTAAATACTGGCTGCTTAATTTCTACACTGCAATTTAGATTTTATTTTAAACACACCCCACCCAAATGTTACTCTCTCTGCACATGTTACATCTGCCCCACCTGCAGTGCAACATGGCTTTGCCCAACTGCTTACTTTTTTCGTTTGCTAACAAACCTGAGTAACTCCCAGTGACACCCTAAATTCTGGTTCCAAAATGTTTTTCTGTACCATTCATCAGTCATGTTTTGGACAAAATGTAATTGCTGCTGATGCCTTTTGTATGTTTTAATAACTTCTGTTTTTCACTCTTGACTATATCATTTACCTTATTTAACTTTTGTGCTGTATTTCATTTTGTGTTTTAAAAATATTTTTGTAAGACAATGATAATGTACAAAATGCAAGAATGCATAGGAGCAAAACCAAATATTTGCTTTTACTGACCAATCTGCACTAAATTGAACAAAGCTGCTATGGGTGAAAACCTATCTGAATTTGCTGGGAAACTGACTACACTGGCATGGTGAATATAATATGGTACAGACTAAAAAAGAGGATATTGTTAAATATAAACCTTTACAACGCGCGTGCAAATAATAAAAAAATAATAATAATAATAATTTGAACTCCTTTGATGCAATCATAGCAGCAGCATGTATGTGCACTCACCGTGGTGTGCTATCTGATAGGCTCTGCTGACTTGATGAAGAGGATTCTGGGGTCTTCTCCGAGCTTTCTTGTGTTGTACTCGGTTGTTTCTTTACTTTAACAGTCTTCTTTTTCTCACTATCACTGTCATCGCTGCCTTCTCCCAAGATGTCATCAACCTGACAAAGACAGTCGATTTTAGCTAAAAGCGGAACCAAGTCTCAATATGAGCAAAAACATGTACTTTTAGGAGATAGAACAGTTTCCATACTAGAAGATAAATTTAAAATAAACAAAAAACAAACTACAAAGCGGCTCGAGTAGGTAATCATTCCATGTATTAGCAAAAGGTTATAAAAGAAAAAAGAAAAAAAACTAGGTAGGACAAGCTTCCAATTCTCTGAAATCATGTCATGTGTTCCTACCAACACTATTTCTACACTAAAGGGCTTATTCAATTAGCAGTGGGTTTACCATGGGCTTGTAGCAGTACCCAAGGCTTTTCAACTGCAGCACGTAGGCTTCATTTACTGAAGTGCAAACAGAAATCCATGGTAACTAGGGCTAATTGCCCTTATAGCGGCCAACGCAAGTGTGGTTGTCTATAGCTCCGAGCACTTAAACCAAAATCTATGGGTCAACGCACATTAGCTATGGTTTTACTGTGGGTGGAAACGGGCTTAAAATTGAATAGCTCCGAGCTCGAGGCTATCCTCCCATGATAAGCCCTGCGGCCAATTAAATATGCACCTAAATATGTAGTGTTTACATATACGCTTGTTAGACGGGTATGCCATATTATATTTCGATAGCAACAGATGACCTCAAGTTGTAATAACACCTCTGGATTCTGTTCGAAGAGGACATGTGCATCATACTGTATGTAACTTATTAGTTCCCTTCATACTTAGCATATCTTCATATATTTCATATACTAAATATGTTGCATGCAAACTAAGCATCAAGTCTTTAAAAGTATTTCAGCTTCAGATTGCAGTTTTATTTAGTTTCTGTAACGAAGCCTCCCACTCGCATCTGATTAGTCTGGATTTTGTTGGAATGTACGTAGTAAGTCATTCTGCACCCTGCTGTAGGAGGAAACAATCATCTCAGTTGGGTGTGAACATTTGCAGATGTGAAACAAAAATGGATTGTACACACTTTTAGACAGATAGGCACGAATTGTATCAGACTTGTGGCGAGCGTTTAATGATGCATGCATTTCTTCTAAGAGCATTGCTTAGCCTCGTAATGAAAGCTTGAAGACATGGGAAAAATAGAAGTACACTTTTGTATGCTGCTCCAGTTATATAAGCAAGAGGAGCACCACCATCCAAAGTAATGTCTACAGTCTCTAAAAGAAAGATACAATGCATGCTGGCCACATCATGCCAAGTATAATTACATTGCTTAGGTCAGGCTTACTGTACAGTGCAGTAAAGCTCAGGTGTCAATACAAATGTGGGTAAGTAACTTTACCTGATCATTGATGTCTGATATTTTATTTTAAACAAAATACTACATCTAAATACTACAGCTAAAGCTATTACTTTACAGATGAAGTCATAAAATGAAAACAAATATTGCAATAAGAAGTCCAAGTACAGAGTAAAGATTTAAAAAAATGTAGGTAGACATCGCCTAGCAATAGAACAGAAAAGTCGAAGATAAAAACATAAATATATATTACTACAGGTGATCTCTGGTAATTAGCATACCCTTAGACACGATACACAAGAAATTAAACCATTTCTGACTGCTTGATCATATCGCAACAAGGCACAATGCCGCTAATTTGTTCCTAGGGTAGTCTGTTACTACAGACCCTGCCCACTGATCTCTCTCAGAGCTAAGGTGCATATACACTGGCCGTTTTTGCACAGCGTGTATGCATAGCGATGATCGCTGACATCGCTGGGCTGAAAAGCGCTCAGTGCACACACACTGAGAACTTTTCCCCCCTGCCCAGCAATGTCAGCGGGGGTGAGCGGCTTTCCATAGCAGGACGCTATGGAAAGCCGCTCACCCCGCCGTTCATCTACTGGTAATATCAGTAGATGAACGGCGCCCGCCAGCGATGAAGCGGGAGCGCGGATCAGCGCTCATCGCTGGAGCATACACACTGGACGGCTTTGAGCTGAAAGCAGCTCAACACACCAAACGTGAGCTGCTTTCAGCTCAAAATCGCCCAGTGTGTATGGGCCTCTAGAGTCTGAATTGGAAGAAGAGACACCATAGACGTCCACTAAAAGTAATATCACTAGCCTTTTATCCGATATGAAACCATAGAAGCACACTTTCCAGTCCAAAATACAAAAGTTGCTCACAGATTTACAATCTAAACAGTTATAAAGTCAATTAAAAGAGATCAATTTAGAATGATATACATTAACTAGCTAGCTGAGGCCAATGGGGGTTCTCAGATTTTAGATGTGGGGGAATAAAGTGTTTTGAACTTAACATTCGTGCCGCTTTAAATTTTGAGTACAAACCCGCCGAGAAGCGGTAGCTTCATTAATATATTCTAATGTGATTTATACCAAAGGGATAGGCTAGGTACACAACTACCGTACAACTGTTAACCAAACCTTAAAATGTAAGTATATAAAAGTTCCTTATCTATCTTAGATGCAGAGAAAACATTTAACAGATCCTATGGCCTTGTATGTTTGCTGTATTAGAGAGATATGGGTCTATGGGTGATTACAGTATTCAAAGCGTTGTACAATTATCCTCCGTGTCAAAGAAATTATAAATGAATCTTCGTCTGGGCTGGAAAACACTGGACATCGTCCTAAACAAGAATGTCAGAAATTATCCTAGACAGGAACGTCATTTCTGCACTTATACTCAAAGCCCTAGCAGACATAATTAGGCAACATCAATATATTTCGGTATTAAAATGACTAATTGGCAATATAAAAGCACTGATAGCCTGTGTTCTCTCTCCTCACCGTACACTTATTTTCTTAACTTGTTTAGTAACGTAAATTGATAATCTGATATTTTGTGTTATAGCAAACCATTCTTCATTAATAAGTGAGAAGTATTTTCCTTGTGGAATGCCAGCTATCAAAATACTGACAGCGGCACACAGATGCTGAAAATACAGTGGTCCATTTGTAAAGCTATCCCTGATACCTAACCCCCCCTTTCCCACAGCCGAAACCTAACCCCCCTCCCTAATTTTAACCCTCCCCGGTGGTGCCTAATCCGCCATCCCTGCAGACAAAACCTAACCCCCCCCCCTCCCCCATCCCAATCCTAATCTACCCCGGTGGTGCCTAATCCCCTTTTCCTGCAGTCAAAATCGAACCCTCACACACCCCCTGCAGCCTAATTCTAACCCTCCCCGGTGGTGCCTTACCCCCCCCTTGCCGCAGCCTAACACCCCCCCCCCCCCCCAGCCTAATTCTAACTACCCTCCCCAGTGGTGCCTTCCCGCAGCCAAAACCTAACCCTCCCTCCCCCGCAGCCTAACCCTAACCTCCCCAACCGATCGGATCCCATTGAGAAGATTGGTAGTTAATGGGGGCATGTGTCTTCCAGGCATTAGAAAGCCTTTTTATGTATCTCATCATACCTACCAGGTAGCCTGCTTCACAATTAACAGCTCATGCTAAGTTACTGATGTTCACTAATGACCTCACTTTTTTAGTCATGAACTACAGATATTTTTACTTTAAGATGTTTCTGGACAGACTCAAACTTTCAGGAAGTCTCTTTATGGGTGCACACTGCTATTCCCTTTATTGTTCTTCCAATATAAACATGTACAGGTTGAGTATCCCATATCCAAATATTCCGAAATACGGAATATTCCGAAATACGGACTTTTTTGAGTGAGAGTGAGATAGTGAAACCTTTGTTTTCTGATGGCTCAATGTACACAAACTTTGTTTAATACACAAACTTATTAAAAATATTGTATTAAATGAACTTTAGGCTGTGTGTATAAGGTGTATATGAAACATAAATGAATTGTGTGAATGCAGACACACTTTGTTTAATGCACAAAGTTATAAAAAATATTGTCTAAAATGACCTTCAGGCTGTGTGTATAAGGTGTATATCTAACATAAATGCATTCTGTGCTTAGACTTGGGTTCCATCACCATGATATCTCAATATGGCATGCAATTATTCCAAAATACGGAAAAATCCGATATCCAAAATACCTCTGGTCCAAAGCATTTTGGATAAGGGATACTCAACCTGTAATAAAAGAACTCAAGGCTTCTATAAACATTTTGTTCCAATATGCTGTCATTTGGAAATAACTTTTTATACATAAAACAGAAACCAACTGTGTATTTTGGTGCATATGAGTTGGACTAGATATACCTAGTTGACATTTATAAAGTACGCTACCAATTTTAAGCATATAACAAACAAATGAAATGTGACCTAGTTTAATTCAGACGACCATAAGCATTAGAATTAGAGCATGAGCTTTTAGATACATAATGCTGGGTACACACTAGGCCACATATCGGCTGAGGGTCGGTGGGTGTAGGTAAACGATATGTCTGTAAACAATGGCCCATACACTTGCTGCGGGGGGGGGGGCTGAAGTCACAGTTGGGCGTCCAAATTCAAATGCCCACTCAGCTGTGTGTCCTGACCGACACGTCAAGAGGCCGATCAGTAAGTGTATACTTACCTGAATCGGCTGCTTAGTCAGTGGGTCTGCCGACGTGTTGGTCAGGTGTGTACCCAGCTTTAGACTGGTAGAATTTGTAAATGGCTCTGGAAGATTGGTTTTGAAATATGGAGCAGAACTCAAGGCAAAATGGGTAGATGCCTTATTTAGTTTGGGAAGAAGTAGCCAGCTAAAGTCTGCGCATTTGTTTCCACAATAGTTTTATATCAAGACCCCAGTAAAAGCCATGCTACATCTGATAGTGTGTTGCAAGGTTAGGTCTATTGTGGCAGGAGAGGTACTTTGCGACCCGGAAGCTACTCACATGGTCCTGGGGGTAAGTGGGAAGTGTGGATGGACCAGGTTCCCATCCATTTGGCCCAGACCAGGTCTTATAGGCTTCTTAGTCCAAGAAGCTGCTTCATCAGCCAGCACCTGGGTGCTGGGTTTAAAGCAGAGTCTCTCCCATGAGTCAGGGCTCCTGAAGGCAGTTAGTGTCCGGGTGATAGGCCTGCTAGGGACAGTGGGATCCGGAAAACTGGGGCACTAGTGTCAGGATGCCGGGACCTGAAGGGTTCCTTATTTAGTAAGAGGGAGTGAGGCAGGGACTAACCTCCCTGGCTGCTTATACTAAAGACAGTGGTCACACCAAATAATGATTTGATTTAGATTTCTCTTCTACTCATTCACTTTGCATCTTGTTAATAAAAATAAACTATTAACACTTCTATTTTTTTTATAGCATTCTTACTTTGCAGCATTTTTTCCACACCTGCTAAAAACTTTTGCACAATACTGTATTGATCTAGAACTATTTAAGCGTTCTTTTTATAGTACACATCACAAAACCTCAACTTTGCTACACTTGGTAATATAAATATAAGATGGTAGGCACAGAATGGCAAGGAGGATAAAGTACAATAAAAGTAATTATTTTGTGAAAGTAGAAAAAAAGTAAAGTAAAACAATTTCAATAACAAGGTTATGTTTTAAAATGAAACATGCTGTTCCCTCATTTATTCTGCTATATTTAGGTTCAGTACAAATGTAGGCTCAAAGGCGCCACCACAGGGTACATAAGTAGCTCTCATTATTACCCACTCGATGCGTGGTCAATGTTCTGTACTGCACACCCGCAGCAGAATGCGCCCCTGCTGTGTAATCTTTATGTAGGAACACATAGGTGAACTGTCAAGAACGGCAGATGAAAGTACCCGGAAATCACAAAGAGACCCAACATTAAGCCCAAAGGACTTGTTTTTCTAAATGACACAAGGCAACATTGAAATGCTGAAGGCTAATTGCTGAAAATCATAGGCATATGCATATATATTTTTCCTTTCATTCTGCAAACAATTACTTAGGAATGTAACTGGCGTGTACGACAGCTCTTATATTATAGAAAGTTGCAAAATTACAGTGACTGTGTATTTCAGTCACTCAGCAGCTTGTCCCTGCTGAATTTGCAAAGCAGCAGCATACTTATAGTAATAAAACTTTTTTTTTTTTGTAATATGTTTTACATTGTAAAGTTCGAATAACATGAAAAAATAAAGGGTATACTGCAGTACTGTTATAGAGTACTCTATATCTAAATGGAACATGGATATTCCTAGCAAATGTGCTCACGAATTTCCACCCTGATGTTGACATAATTTACTATTAAGGGCTAAACTCCCATGCAAACAACTCAATTTCTAGTGTTAATTTTAACAACAAAACTCAAGGGCAAGCTTTCTGTAAACCCTCAGTAAGGGCGTGCTTTCTGTAAACCCCCAGTAAGGGCGTGCTTTCTGTAGACCCCCGGTAAGGGCGTGCTTTCTGTAGACCCCCGGTAAGGGCGTGCTTTCTGTAGACCCCCGGTAAGGGCGTGCTTTCTGCAGACCCCCCGGTAAAGGCGTGCTTTCTGTAGACCCCCGGTAAGGGCGTGCTTTCTGTAGACCCCCGGTAAGGGCGTGCTTTCTGTAGACCCCCGGTAAGGGCGTGCTTTCTGTAGACCCCCGGTAAGGGCGTGCTTTCTGTAAACCCCCAGTAAGGGCATGCTTTCTGTAAACCCCCAGTAAGGGCGTGCTTTCTGTAAACCCCCAGTAAGGGCGTGCTTTCTGTAAACCCCCAGTAAGGTCGTGCTTTCTGTAAACCCCCAGTAAGGGCGTGCTTTCTGTAAACCCCCAGTAAGGGCGTGCTTTCTGTAAACCCCCAGTAAGGGCGTGCTTTCTGTAAACCCCCAGTAAGGGCGTGCTTTCTGTAGACCCCCAGTAAGGGCGTGCTTTCTGTAAACCACCAGTAAGGGCGTGCTTTCTGTAAACCCCCAGTAAGGGCGTGCTTTCTGTAAACCCCCAGTAAGGGCGTGCTTTCTGTAGACCCCCAGTAAGGGCGTGCTTTCTGTAGACCGCCAGTAAGGGTGTGCTTTCTGTAGACCCCCAGTAAGGGTGAGCTTTCTGTAGACCCCCAGTAAGGGTGAGCTTTCTGTAGACCTGCAGTAAGTACAAGCTCTCTTTAGACCCTCAGTAACACTAGATGTTTATCATGGTCATTGATTTGTAAATAATATAAAAAAAAAAATAAGCCAACCAGAAATTATTGAAGTGTTATGCTGTACTGTTAGATGTTTATTGGTAGAAGCCTCCACCCTGATCAAAGATTACAGCACTTGCACTGCATGGGAAAAAAACCCCATTGGTGAAACAAAAAAACAAATACAAAAGAGTAACTGTTCAATATTAGCTAACGTACATACACAAAAATTTCATTTTCATAGCCTGTGGAGAAGTATCCCATATATTTCAGTCACGCTGCTCTACAACTATAATAATCATTTATTTATGATAAATGCCATAAGGGTTCCGTAATGCCGTGCAATTGTAGCTATGCAGAATATCACTTGAAATAATCACAATTTGCTAGAAATGTTGCTGCAATCAGTTCCATTTGTATTCTAGAAGAGTTCGGCTAAAACATAAAATTAAGAAAAAAAAACATAAAATGAAGGGGACAAAATGCTAAAAATAACTGGCCCATTTTGAGAAACTGAGCAACCCTCACTAGGTTTTAATTTGCTCGTGCTTGTTCAAATGCAATTTTGGCCAATGTTATTATCTCATGGGTCACAATACTTAAAACTGCAAGTATGATTTTGTATTAAGCAACATGAATGATTTATAATCAAGTTGTGCTTTCTTAAAACCTTATGCAAAAAGAACATAGAATACGTGGCTATTTGATGTATTTAATGGTGACATATCAATAATGCATGAACCAAGGACTTTTGTCAGCTTTTCAAGATGAATCCGGATGTAAAATTGCCACACTAACCGTAACAGCAGAGGTAGCATCTCTGAATCTGTATTTAATAAGCATTTAACAATTTCAAACTGTAATTGGAAAAAGTTAGATACTGTTCGCCTAATTACGCCAACATTGTTCAACAGCAGTTATTCATGCACCTAATCACCTTGTGTAGTAGCATGCAAAGAGATGACAGTTTGTGAACCTTTAAGAGTTAACAGTATTCCTACATCAATTTGTACTCGTTAGTGTTAGGTGTCTGTGTGCGCTCTCAGGAGCGAGTTTTCTACTCTCTTCTTCAATATGCTATCAAGTGAAGTTGCATGTGCCTGCCTTCCTTTGTGAGCTTATGCCTCGCATCAAACGCTGCGGAAATGCGCACCTTTTATCTTGATGCTTGCTCGTTAGTTGCTAGGCTTTCAAGTGCGTGCTCCTCTGTCAATCTCTCATAGAGGGAGGCACATTCAAATGAAGGCCCAACCTGTATTCTCGTGCGTTGTTGCTCTCAAGCCTGTATGCCTCTGGGGCAGATGTAAGAAGCCTTAGAGAGTGAACAAATGGAGAGAGATAAACTACCAACCACCTCATGTCATTTTTCCTGTAACATGGCAGTTAGAGGCTGACTGGCTGTTACTTTAACTCTTTCTCCTCTTTATCACACTCCCAAGGACTATTACATCTGCCCTTCTTTTTCTCTCCATACTTTTAAGTGTGCACAAGACGTTTTCTCTGCATTCTCAAATGCACAGATCTTTTTACCAATCATTGATCATCAATCATCTCCAAAAGGAAACAAGGCTGCCCATTTCGCAACCACCAAGATGATCTAGAAGGCCAATGGAAGGATGATACAGAAACAGAAAAGATGGCATAACATAACATTTTGTTGAAGGAAATGAAGTCCTCTAAAGGCAGGAAGGATGCCATGGTAACCTGGGGTCTGTGGAAGCGGTAGTCGGGAGTCACTGTTCTGGAGGTCTGTGCCATGAAGCAATGGGTTGCCAAGGAGCATGCCAGCCAGTACTTAAACCTCTGAATATTCGAAGCAGCACCAGGCCCAGAACCAGTGACTCAAGTACTGCACGTTTGGACAACTTGCAGAAACAGCACATTTTAAACTGCTGCAAAATATGATTTAGGAGAAACCATGCCACACAAGTTTGAAATTTAAGTTCTCAGTATATTAGACACTGTAGACAGTATAGTTGAATTATTAAATTGTCAACTAATATAAATTCACACTTTTGGGCATATTCAATTCGACGTACGAGGAAGGCCTAGGATACGCGCCGGGACCCACCAGCTCAGACACACCCACAAGCGCTGACTGGGTAACCAGTCTGGTACCAGCAAGCCAAACTGGCACAAATAGGGAACTCGCTCCACATCCGATCAGTTGTGCCACTTTCTGCACAACCCATGCAGCAAAAAAGCAGGGAACTCACCCCACCAGACTACTGTACAGCCTGGCTACTCCGCATCACTTGAGGCAGGCCTGGACAGCAACACAGTATCCAACTGTAACCAGACCTCAGAGATTCCCACACTCAGAGGTGCCATTTACTCATTTACTTCCAAAGATCAGACCGGAGAAGAGAGACAGGCACCTGCAGGACTACTGTCCACAGAACGCTGGGACTTCTAACTACATTGGACATTTACTACATAGCAGTTCTGTCACAGAGAGCCTTGCCAGTCATTAACAGTCACACTTAGCTCTCAGATCCAGCTTTCACAAGAGACATAAGTTATACAAAGTGCACAGAGACTGGGACTCAATTTACTGAAGACATTTCAAGAGTGTAATTGAGTGCTGCAAACACCTATGAGTATACAGGCAGGACGCTCTACAGGTATTATTCACCCCAAGTACGAACCCCTTACTGAAGGATGCATAGCATACCATTTAATATCAGTGGAACATACAGTTATACCCCTTTTACACTCGCGGCTCTGGTCATTCCCGGGATATTTCCCAGGACACATTCCTGTGAATGACCCTTTTACATTAGCGGCCCGACCCGGCATATTGCCGGGTTGGTGATGTCACCGCTGAGTCTCCCGGAGGCGGTGCTTGGAGATAATCTTCTACGAGCACCGCCTCCTCCTATGCAGAGAACGGGTGCCGGGTCGCCTTGACCCGGTATACCCGTTTACACTGCACAGCTTCCCGGGACGGTCCCGGATTCAACCCAGGTCGAGACCTGGGTTGAAATCCCGGGATGCTCATCCTGGGAAATTGTCCCTGTACCCTTTCACGCTGAGAAAAATCCCGGGATGATGCGCATTCACGTGCAAAATCCAAGGATTTTTCTGCGAGTGTAAAAATAAGATTTGACTTACCGGTAAATCTATTTCTCGTAGTCCATAGTGGATGCTGGGGACTCCGTAAGGACCATGGGGAATAGACGGGCTCCGCAGGAGACAGGGCACTTTAAGAAAGAATTAGGAATACTGGTGTGCACTGGCTCCTCCCTCTATGTCCCTCCTCCAGACCTCAGTTAAGGAAACTGTGCCCGGAAGAGCTGACAGTACAAGGAAAGGATTTTGGAATCCAGGGTAAGACTCATACCAGCCACACCAATCACACCGTATAACTCGTGATAAACTTACTCAGTTAACAGTATGAACAACAACAGAGCCTCAGATAAACCTGATGCAACCATAACATAACCCTTATTTAAGCAATAACTATATACAAGTATTGCAGAAGAAGTCCGCACTTGGGACGGGCGCCCAGCATCCACTACGGACTACGAGAAATAGATTTACCGGTAAGTAAAATCTTATTTTCTCTAACGTCCTAGTGGATGCTGGGGACTCCGTAAGGACCATGGGGATTATACCAAAGCTCCCAAACGGGCGGGAGAGTGCGGATGACTCTGCAGCACCGAATGAGCAAACACAAGGTCCTCCTCAGCCAGGGTATCAAACTTGTAGAACTTTGCAAAAGTGTTTGAACCCGACCAAGTAGCTGCTCGGCAAAGCTGTAATGCCGAGACCCCTCGGGCAGCCGCCCAAGAAGAGCCCACCTTCCTTGTGGAATGGGCTTTTACTGATTTTGGAGGCGGCAATCCAGCCGCAGAATGAGCCTGCTAAATCGTGTTACAGATCCAGCGAGCAATAGTTTGCTTTGAAGCAGGAGCACCCAGTTTGTTGGATGCATACAGGATAAACAGCGACTCAGTTTTCCTGACTCCAGCCGTTCTGGCTACATAAACCTTCAAAGCCCTGACTACATCTAGTAACTTGGCATCCTCCAAGTCACGAGTAGCCGCAGGCACCATAATAGGTTGGTTCAAATGAAAAGATGACACCACTTTTGGCAGAAATTGCGGACGAGTCCGTAATTCTGCCCTGTCCATATGGAAAACCAGATAGGGGCTTTTATGTGACAAAGCCGCCAATTCTGACACACGCCTAGCCGAAGCTAAGGCCAATAGCATGACCACCTTCCACGTGAGATATTTGAATTCCACGGTTTTAAGTGGCTCAAACCAGTGTGATTTCAGGAAACTCAACACCACGTTAAGATCCCAAGGTGCCACTGGTGGCACAAAAGGGGGCTGAATATGCAGCACTCCCTTTACAAACGTCTGAACTTCAGGAAGAGACGCCAGTTCCTTTTGAAAGAAAATGGATAGGGCTGAAATCTGGACCTTAATGGACCCCAATTTTAAGCCCATAGTCACTCCCGACTGTAGGAAGTGAAGGAAACGGCCCAGCTGGAATTCCTCTGTAGGGGCATTCCTGGCCTCACACCAAGCAACATATTTTCGCCATATACGGTGATAATGTTTAGCCGTCACGTCCTTCCTAGCCTTTATTAGCGTAGGAATAACCTCATCCGGAATGCCTTTTTCTGCTAGGATCCGGCGTTCAACCGCCATGCCGTCAAACGCAGCCGCGGTAAGTCTTGGAACAGACAGGGCCCCTGTTGCAACAGATCCTGTCTGAGAGGCAGAGGCCATGGGTCCTCTGTGAGCATTTCTTGCAGTTCCGGATACCAAGTCCTTCTTGGCCAATCCGGAACAATGAGTATTGTTCTCACTCCTCTCTTTCTTACGATTCTCAGCACCTTGGGTATGAGAGGAAGAGGAGGAAACGCATAAACCGACTGGAACACCCACGGTGTCACTAGTGCGTCCACAGCTATCGCCTGAGGGTCTCTTGACCCGGCGCAATACATTTGTAGTTTTTTGTTGAGGCGGGATGCCATCATGTCCACCTGTGGCAGTTCCCAAGGACTTGTAATCTGTGTGAAGACTTCTTGATGAAGTCCCCACTCTCCCGGGTGGAGGTCATGCCTGCTGAGGAAGTCTGCTTCCCAGTTGTCCACTCCCGGAATGAACACTGCTGACAGTGCTTTTACGTGATTCTCCGCCCAGCAAAGAATTCTGGTGGCTTCCGCCATCGCCACCCTGCTCCTTGTGCCGCCTTGGCGGTTTACATGAGCCACTGCGGTGATGTTGTCTGACTGAATCAGCACCGGTTGGTTGCGAAGCAGAGGCTCCGCTTGACTTAGGGCGTTGTATATGGCCCTTAGTTCCAGGATATTGATGTGCAGACAAGTCTCCTGACATGACCACAGACCCTGGAAATTTCTTCCCTGTGTGACTGCCCCCCACCCTCAGAGGCTTGCATCCGTGGTCACCAGGACCCAGTCCTGAATGCCGAACCTGCGACGCTCGAGAAGGTGAGCACTCTGCAGCCACCACAGAAGAGACACCCTGGCCCTGGGGGATAGGGCGATCAGCCGCTGCATCTGAAGATGCGATCCGGATCACTTGTCCAACAGATCCCACTGAAAGGTCCTCGCATGGAACCTGCCGAAGGGAATGGCTTCGTATGACGCCACCATCTTTCCCAGGACTCGCGTGCATTGATGCACCGACACCTGTTTTGGTTTTAAGAGGTCTCTGACCAGAGTCACGAGCTCCTGAGCCTTCTCTGCCGGGAGAAAAACCTTCGTCTGGTCTGTGTCCAGAATCATGCCCAAGAAGGGCAGACGCGTCGTAGGAATCAGCTGCAACTTTGGAATATTCAGAATCCAGCCGTGCTGTTGCAACACTTCCCGAGAGTGTGCTACGCTGATCAGCAACTGCTCTCTGGACAAAAAATTTGACTTCCTAGCCGTAGCTGTGGAAACTAGGTCCGAGAGACCGTCCCCAAACAATTCCTCACCCTTATAAGGTAAAACCTCCATGTGTCTTTTTGTGTCGGCATCACCTGTCCATTGCCGAGTCCACAGGACCCTTCTGGCAGAAATCGACATTGCATTTATTCTAGAGCACAGTAGGCTAATGTCTCTCTGGGCATCTCTCATATATAGGACAGCGTCTTTTATATGCCCCAGGGTCAGTAATATAGTATCCTTGTCCAAGGTATCAAGTTCCTCAGATAAAGTTTCTGTCCATGCTGCTACAGCATTACACATCCAGGCCGATGCAATTGCCGGCCTTAGTAGGGTACCTGAATGTGTATAAACGGACTTCAGGATACCTTCCTGCTTTCTATCCGCAGGATCTTTTAGGGTGGCCGTATCCTGTGACGGCAGGGCTACCTTCTTAGATAAGCGTGTCAAAGCTTTGTCTACCCTAGGGGAGGATTCCCAGCGTAATCTGTCCGCTGGCGGGAAAGGATACGCCATAAGCAGCCATTTGGAAATCTGCATTTTTCTATCTGGAGATTCCCAAGCTTTTTCACATAACTCATTTAACTCATGTGAAGGGGGAAAGGTCACCTCATGCCTTTTTTCCCCAAACATATAAACCCTCTTGTCAGGGACTGGGTTTTCCTCTGAGATGTGCAATACATCCTTCATTGCTATAATAATGTAGCGGATGGCTTTAGCCATTTTAGGCTGCAACTTTGCATCATCGCCATCGACACTGGAGTCAGAATCCGTGTCGATATCTGTGTCAACAATTTGGGATAGTGGGCGCTTCTGAGACCCTGATGGCCTCTGCGCTGTAGGATCAGGCATGGGTTGAGACCCTGACTGTCCCAAGGATTCAGCTTTATCCAACCTTTTATGCAAGGAAGTAACATTATCAATTAAAACCTTCCACATATCCATCCAATCGGGCGTCGGCGGCGATCCCACATTCATTTGTACCTGCTCTGCTTCCACATAACCTTCCTCGTCAAACATGCCGACACAAGCGTACCGACACACCACACACACAGGGGATGCTCTATTTGAGGACAGAACCCCCACAAGGCCTTTTGGAGAGACAGAGAGAGAGTATGCCAGCACACACCCCAGCGCTATATGACCCAGGAATTACACAGTAACTTAGTGTTTACCCAGTAGCTGCTGTATATACTGATTTTGCGCTAAATTTATGTGCCCCCCCCTCTCTTATTACCCTTTTTCTACCGTGAATCTGCAGATGAGAGCCTGGGGAGCTTCCTCTCAGCGGGGCTGTGGAGAGAAAATGGCGCTGGTGAGTGCTGAGGAAGAAGCCCCGCCCCCTCAGCGGAGGGTTCTGTCCCGCGATTTTGTGTAAAATAATGGCGGGGCCAAGAGGTCTCTAACTGCTGCCCAGGGCGCCCCCCCCCCCCCCTGCACCCTACAGTGACCGGAGTGTGTGGGTTTAATGTGGGAGCAATGGCGCACAGCTGCAGTGCTGTGCGCTACCTCATATGAAGACTGGAGTCTTCTGCCCCGCTTTTGAAGTCTTCTTGCTTCTCACGCCGGCTTCTGGCTCTGCGAGGGGGACGGCGGCGCGGCTCTGGGATCGGAAGACCAAGGGTGCGTTCCTGTGTTCGATCCCTCTGGAGCGAATGGTGTCCAGTAGCCTAAGAAGCATGACCTATCCACAGTGAGTAGGGCTGCTTCTCTCCCCTCAGTCCCACGTAGCAGAGAGTCTGTTGCCAGCAGATCTCTCTGAAAATAAAAAAATCCTATCAAAATACTTTCTATTTAGCAAGCTCAGGAGAGCTCACTAAGGTGCACCCAGCTCATCCGGGCACAGATTCAAACTGAGGTCTGGAGGAGGGACATAGAGGGAGGAGCCAGTGCACACCAGTATTCCTAATTCCTTCTTAAAGTGCCATGTCTCCTGCGGAGCCCGTCTACTCCCCATGGTCCTTACGGAGTCCCCAGCATCCACTAGGACGTTAGAGAAAGGGGTATAAATGACTACCTCAATACCAGGGTTGGCTGCTTGAAATTACCTTGATTTAAACCAAATGGTTTTTATTTAAACTTCATTGGTTTGACCAACAATTAGAGTGCAACGCCTGGGCCCTTTCATAAATATATACAGTAAATTCAGCTGCTGCATGCATGATAATGTACCAGATTACTTATCAGCAATGCACTCTAGAAAATGCACTATAGTCAAGTATAAGGTAACATATGTATAATGTATAATTCAAGTACACAGTCTGGAACCTGATCCTTACAGCAGGAGGAGGGCCCCCAGGCAGTGGGACCCACCGGTGGTTTCCCCTGTATCCCAGTGGGCCAGTCCACATACATACATACATACATACATACATACATACATGCATACACACACATATAGATAATAAGAATTTACTTACCGATAATTCTATTTCTCATAGTCCGTAGTGGATGCTGGGGACTCCGTAAGGACCATGGGGAATAGCGGCTCCGCAGGAGACTGGGCACAAAGCAAAAAGCTTTAGGACTACCTGGTGTGCACTGGCTCCTCCCCCTATGACCCTCCTCCAAGCCTCAGTTAGCATACTGTGCCCGGACGAGCGTACACAATAAGGAAGGATTTTGAATCCCGGGTAAGACTCAAACCAGCCACACCAATCACACCGTACAACTTGTGATCTGAACCCAGTTAACAGCATGATAACAAAGGAGCCTCTGAAAAGATGGCTCACAACAATAATAACCCGATTTTTGTAACAATAACTATGTACAAGTATTGCAGACAATCCGCACTTGGGATGGGCGCCCAGCATCCACTACGGACTATGAGAAATAGAATTATCGGTAAGTAAATTCTTATTTTCTCTAACGTCCTAAGTGGATGCTGGGGACTCCGTAAGGACCATGGGGATTATACCAAAGCTCCCAAACGGGCGGGAGAGTGCGGATGACTCTGCAGCACCGAATGAGAGAACTCCAGGTCCTCCTCAGCCAGGGTATCAAATTTGTAGAATTTAGCAAACGTGTTTGCCCCTGACCAAGTAGCTGCTCGGCAAAGTTGTAAAGCCGAGACCCCTCGGGCAGCCGCCCAAGATGAGCCCACTTTCCGTGTGGAATGGGCTTTTACAGATTTTGGCTGTGGCAGGCCTGCCACAGAATGTGCAAGCTGAATTGTACTACAAATCCAACGAGCAATCGTCTGCTTAGAAGCAGGAGCACCAAGCTTGTTGGGTGCATACAGGATAAACAGCGAGTCAGATTTTCTGACTCCAGCCGTCCTGGAAACATATATTTTCAGGGCCCTGACTACGTCTAGCAACTTGGAATCCTCCAAGTCCCTAGTAGCCGCAGGCACCACAATAGGCTGGTTTAAGTGAAATGCTGAAACCACCTTAGGAAGAAATTGAGGCCGAGTCCTCAATTCTGCCCTATCCGTATGAAAAATTAGGTAAGGGCTTTTATAGGATAAAGCCGCCAATTCTGATACACGCCTGGCTGAAGCCAGGGCTAACATCATTACCACTTTCCATGTGAGATATTTTTAAGTCCACAGTGGTGAGTGGTTCAAACCAATGTGATTTTAGGAATCCCAAAACTACATTGAGATCCCAAGGTGCCACTGGAGGCACAAAAGGAGGCTGTATATGCAGTACCCCCTTGACAAACGTCTGAACTTCAGGAACTGAAGCTAGTTCTTTTTGGAAGAATATTGACAGGGCCGAAATTTGAACCTTAATGGACCCTAATTTTAGGCCCATAGACAGTCCTGTTTGCAGGAAATGCAGGAAACGACCCAGTTGAAATTCCTCTGTAGGGGCCTTCCTGGCCTCACACCACGCAACATATTTACGCCAAATACGGTGATAATGTTGCACAGTTACATCCTTCCTGGCTTTGATCAGGGTAGGGATGACTTCATCCGGAATGCCTTTTTCCTTCAGGATCCGGCGTTCAACCGCCATGCCGTCAAACGCAGCCGCGGTAAGTCTTGAAACAGACATGGTCCCTGCTGGAGCAGGTCCTTTCTTAGAGGTAGAGGCCACGGGTCTTCCGTGAGCATCTCTTGAAGTTCCGGGTACCAAGTCCTTCTTGGCCAATCCGGAGCCACGAGTATAGTCTTTACTCCTCTCCTTCTTATGATTCTCAATACCTTGGGTATGAGAGGCAGAGGAGGGAACACATACACTGATCGGTACACCCACGGTGTTACCAGAGCGTCCACAGCTATTGCCTGAGGGTCCCTTGACCTGGCGCAATATCTGTCCAGTTTTTTGTTGAGGCGGGACGCCATCATGTCCACCTTTGGTTTTTCCCAACGGTTCACAATCATGTGGAAGACTTCTGGGTGAAGTCCCCACTCCCCCGGGTGGAGATCGTGTCTGCTGAGGAAGTCTGCTTCCCAGTTGTCCACTCCCGGAATGAACACTGCTGACAGTGCTATCACATGATTTTCCGCCCAGCGAAGAATCCTTGCAACTTCCGTCATTGCCCTCCTGCTTCTTGTGCCGCCCTGTCTGTTTACGTGGGCGACTGCCGTGATGTTGTCCGACTGGAACAACACCGACTGACCCTGAAGCAGAGGCCTTGCCTGACTTAGGGCATTGTAAATGGCCCTTAGTTCCAGGATATTTATGTGAAGTGACGTTTCCATGCTTGACCACAAGCCCTGGAAATTTCTTCCCTGTGTGACTGCTCCCCAGCCTCTCAGGCTGGCATCCGTGGTCACCAGGACCCAATCCTGAATGCCGAATCTGCGGCCCTCTAGGAGATGAGCACTCTGTAACCACCACAGGAGAGACACCCTTGTCCTTGGAGACAGGGTTATCCGCTGATGCATTTGAAGATGCGATCCGGACCATTTGTCCAGCAGATCCCACTGAAAAGTTCTTGCGTGGAATCTGCCGAATGGAATCGCTTCGTAAGAAGCCACCATCTTTCCCAGGACCTTTGTGCATTGATGCACTGACACCTGGCCTGGTCTTAGGAGGTTCCTGACTAGGTCGGATAACTCCCTGGCTTTCTCCTCCGGGAGAAATACCTTTTTCTGTACTGTGTCCAGAATCATCCCTAGGAACAGCAGACGTGTCGTCGGAATCAGCTGCGATTTTGGAATATTTAGAATCCAACCGTGCTGTCGTAGTACTAATTGAGATAGTGCTACTCCGACCTCTAACTGTTCTCTGGACCTTGCCCTTATCAGGAGATCGTCCAAGTAAGGGATAATTAAGACGCCTTTTCTTCGAAGAAGAATCATCATTTCGGCCATTACCTTGGTAAAGACCCGGGGTGCCGTGGACAATCCAAACGGCAGCGTCTGAAACTGATAATGACAGTTCTGTACCACAAACCTGAGGTACCCTTGGTGAGAAGGGCAAATTGGGACATGGAGGTAAGCATCCTTGATGTCCAGAGACACCATATAGTCCCCTTCTTCCAGGTTCGCTATCACTGCTCTGAGTGACTCCATCTTGAACTTGAACCTTCTTATGTAAGTGTTCAAGGATTTCAGATTTAAAATGGGTCTCACCGAGCCGTCCGGCTTCGGTACCACAAACAGCGTGGAATAATACCCCTTTCCCTGTTGTAGGAGGGGTACCTTGATTATCACCTGCTGGGAATACAGTTTGCGAATGGCTTCCAATATCGCCTCCCTGTCGGGGGGAGACGTTGGTAAAGCAGACTTCAGGAACCGGCGAGGGGGAGACGTCTCGAATTCCAATTTGTACCCCTGAGATACTACCTGCAGGATCCAGGGGTCCACTTGCGAGTGAGCCCACTGCGCGCTGAAAATCTTGAGACGGGCCCCCACCGTGCCTGAGTCCGCTTGTAAAGCCCCAGCGTCATGCTGAGGACTTGGCAGAAGCGGGGGAGGGCTTCTGTTCGTGGGAAGAGGCTGTCTGCTGCAGTCTTTTTCCCCTTCCTCTGCCCCGGGGCAGATATGAGTGGCCTTTTGCCCGCTTGCCCTTATGGGGACGAAAGGACTGAGCCTGAAAAGACGGTATCTTTTTCTGCTGCGAGGTGACTTGGGGTAGAAAGGTGGATTTCCCGGCCGTTGCCGTGGTCACCAAGTCCGATAGACCGACCCCAAATAACTCCTCCCCTTTATACGGCAATACTTCCATATGCCGTTTGGAATCCGCATCCCCTGACCACTGTCGCGTCCATAATCCTCTTCTGGCAGAAATGGACATCGCACTTACTCTTGATGCCAGAGTGCAAATATCCCTCTGTGCATCTCGCATATATAGAAACGCATCTTTTAAACGCTCTATAGTCAATAATATATTGTCCCTGTCCAGGGTATCAATATTTTCAGTCAGGGAATCCGACCAAGCCACCCCAGTACTGCACATCCAGGCTGAGGCGATTGCTGGTCGCAGTATAATACCAGTATGTGTGTATATACTTTTTAGGACATTTTTCAGCTTCCTATCAGCTGGTTCCTTGAGGGCGGCCGTATCAGGAGACGGTAACGCCACTTGTTTTGAGAAGCGTGTGAGCGCCTTATCCACCCTAGGGGGTGTTTCCCAGCGCGCCCTAACCTCTGGCGGGAAAGGGTATAATGCCAATAATTTTTTTAGAAATTAGCAGTTTTTTATCGGGGGAAACCCACGCTTCATCACACACCTCATTTAATTCATCTGATTCAGGAAAAACAACGGGTAGTTTTTTCACACCCCACATAATACCCTTTTTTGTGGTACTTGTAGTATCAGAAATGTTCAAAACCTCCTTCATTGCCGTGATCATGTAACGTGTAGCCCTACTGGAAAATACGTTTGTTTCTTCACCGTCGACACTGGAGTCAGTGTCCGTGTCTGTGTCTGTATCGACCTGATGTAACGGGCGCTTTAGAGCCCCTGACGGTGTTTGAGACGCCTGTATTAACTGATTATCCGGCTGTCTCATGTCGTCAACAGACTTTTGTAAAGTGCTGACACTATCACGTAATTCTTTCCATAAGATCATCCAGTCAGGTGTCGACTCCCTAGAGGGTGACATCACTAACACAGGCAATTGCTCCAACGTACCGACACACCGCACACACACAGGGAATGCTCTGATAGAGGACAGGACCCCACTAGCCCTTTGGGGAGACAGAGGGAGAGTTTGCCAGCACACACCAGAGCGCTATATATATACAGGGATAACCTTATATAAGTGTTTTTCCCTAATATAGCTGCTGTATATCTTTATATGCCAATTTTATGCCCGCCCCTCTCTTGTTTTACCCTGTTTCTGTAGTGCAGGACTGCAGGGGAGAGTCAGGGAGCCTTCCTCCAACGGAGCTGTGAGGAAAAAATGGCGCCAGTGTGCTGAGGAGATAGGCTCCGCCCCCTTTTCGGCGGCCTTTCTCCCGCTTTTTTATTGTAATTTAGGCAGGGGTTAAATACATCCATATAGCCCAGGAGCTATATGTGATGTATTTTTAGCCAAAAAAAGGTATTTCTATTGCGTCTCAGGGCGCCCCCCCCCCCAGCGCCCTGCACCCTCAGTGACCGGAGTGTGAAGTGTGCTGAGAGCAATGGCGCACAGCTGCGGTGCTGTGCGCTACCTTAATGAAGACAGGACGTCTTCTGCCGCCGATTTTCCGGACTCTTCAGTCTTCTGGCTCTGTAAGGGGGACGGCGGCGCGGCTCCGGGACCCATCCATGGCTGGGCCTGTGATCGTCCCTCTGGAGCTAATGTCCAGTAGCCTAAGAAGCCCAATCCACTCTGCACGCAGGTGAGTTCGCTTCTTCTCCCCTTAGTCCCTCGATGCAGTGAGCCTGTTGCCAGCAGGTCTCACTGAAAGTAAAAAACCTACTTTAAACTTTTTCTCTAAGCAGCTCAGGAGAGCCACCTAGATTGCACCCTTCTCGTTCGGGCACAAAATCTTAACTGAGGCTTGGAGGAGGGTCATAGGGGGAGGAGCCAGTGCACACCAGGTAGTCCTAAAGCTTTTTACTTTGTGCCCAGTCTCCTGCGGAGCCGCTATTCCCCATGGTCCTTACGGAGTCCCCAGCATCCACTTAGGACGTTAGAGAAATATACATACATACGTAGATAGATAGCATATACCAGTCAGCAGCACTCCATTCACCATTAGAAGTTGTACACATACAGCCGATGCCTTCCCCAGGTTCCAAACAGGGCTACCGTAAACTTATAGCAGTGGTGGGCGGCACTCAAAGCTCCCCACAGGAAAAAATACGAGGACAACGTCTGATTAGGTCAATGTTTCAATGTTAGCAATACAACATTTTCATCAGGATATGTATGTATATATATATATATATATATATATTTATATATATATATATATACACATATACATACACACACATATATACACACACACACACACACACACACACACACACACACACACACAGTGATTCAAAAAGTTGCAGTACACCCTTTTGTTTCAAAAACTGTGCAGGAAATGGGAAAAATTAATACACCTGTAAGGTATTGGTGAGGTGGGCTTTCTTTTAGGGTATGTACCAAACATGGGCGCCATCTTGAAATCAGCCATCTTGAATCTAAGTCAGTTTTTTCAAATGGAAAGGGGGTTGTGTAACATGTCAAACAACATCAGAATTTTCAGAAAAGTGTATTGCTGCAAACAGATTTGAAATAGCAGAAATGGTTCAAATGTGTCCTGCAGGATACAGCTTCCTTTATTCTGATGTTGCAGGGTTTAAACCCAGTAAAAGCCAAAACCATTATGTGCACAATAGATGTGGTTAGCCTGTATACCAACATACCCCACCATAGGGGTTTACAGGCTCTCAGACATTGTTTGATAAATAATGTAAATTATAAAGGCCCTGATCTGGATCTTTTTCTGACATTAATGGAATTGACCTTAAAGAGGAACTATTTTATGTTCGATGGCTCATTGTACATCCAGTTACTTGGGTGTGCAATGGGTTCAGGTGTGGCCCCTAGCTTCGTGAACATTTTTATGTTCGCTGTAGAAAATGATTTGTTCTTTTCTAACCCTCAGGTAGCGCAAAACATTCCATTCTACTGTCGTTATATAGATGATGTCTGCATGTTTTAGGGGGGCTCTGAACAAGAATTAAAAAAATCCCTACATAATCTAAATCCACAAGATAATAACATCAAGTTCACTTATGAATTTAGTGAGCAGAACATCCATTTTCTGGATGTCTCGGTCTCTATTGTTAATCAACAAATAAGAACTAGTGTGTATCAAAAAATCAGTTGACAGGAATACTTGCCTCCATTCAGACAGTCATCATCCCCCATCATTAAAATGAGGACTATCTTATTCGCAGTTTCTGCGCATTGTACATATCTGTTCTGATCCTCAAGATGCAGTACTACAAATTAACCTTATGTTGAATAAATTTCTATTAAGGGGATATTCTCCTAAAACCCTCAGGAATGCCAGGGACAAAGCATTATAAAAGGTCCAGAGAACAGGTCTTGAATAAAAAAATAGAACCTTCAGTACTTACTAAGGTGATTTAGCGTCAACAGTATACTGCGAAATCTGAACAATTTATGACGGCAGCGAGGCAATATTGGACGGTAAATAATGCAGATCCATCTCTGCCGGGCCTTCTAAATAAATCCTTGATGCCGGGCTACTGCAGAGGCCGCAGTATAAAAGATGCCATAGTACACAATGACATTACTGGCTTTATAAAAAATTCTACAACCCATTTTCTAACTAGAAAACCGGGAAACTTTAAATGCATTAACTGTACCACATGCCAGTATTTAGAGACAGGAGCAACGTTTGCTCACCCCCGTTCTGGCAAAAGATTTAAGATCAAATATCCATTGACATACTCAAGTACACATGTGGTTTATTACATCAGATGGCTTGATGTACGTGGGTAAAATGATCAGTAGTTTTAAAGGAGGATGGCAGCACATAGGTCCAGCATTAGGAAAACTTTAGCTAATTCTGAAACTAGTATAAGCGCAAAAGCTAAAATTAATGAGCAGCCAGTGGCAAGGCATTTTCTTTTTTTTTAATATTACATTTTTATTGAGTTTTCAAACAGATTACATGTACCTTATACAATGAAATCGGTAAATAAAAAAACAGGAGGAGGGAGGGGAGATACATACAAAACAGAACTAATAAAGACATGGGGGGGGGGGGGGAAAGGTACGTATCAGGAATATCGTAATACATCAATGGAATGTTAGTATAGTGAAAAGTAGGAGGTCTGCATCACTTAGTAAATCGGTGTCAGGTGTGTATTGGGGAACAAAGTACAGAGAGGTCTGGAATGTCTGCTGGAGCTCTGTCTGCACCCTTCTGGCCTAAACTCTCTTTATATAGGGACCATTTAATCCATTTCTTACTAATAGAGGAACTTCCTGGAGCATAGTTGCCCTCCGCTGTCTCAAACACATAATGTTGATGGACGCTATTTTCTATCATTGAAATATTAGGGATGACCGCAGACTTCCATTTGGAGGCAATGGCGGCTTTAGAAGCTATAAGGATATGTCCTAGAATATATCTGTCACTGCTGGACATCTCCTTCCCACAATAGTGAAAGAGTGCCAAGAGGGGGTCAGGGACAAGGACCATTCCCAATATATGGGAAATGAAAAGGAACACTTCACTCCACAGTGCCCGGATTACCGGGCATAACCAAAAAATGTGTAAAATATCGCCCACCATCCCACAGTTTCTCCAACAACTAGCGGAGACATCAGGCCAGATTTTGTGTAAACGGTCCGGTGTTAAATATACCCTATGGACCAGTTTATAATACATTTCACAGTGATTTACACATTGAGAAATTCTAAAACAAGATTTAAAGATATATTTCCAGATATCCTCCGTAAAGACTGCTGGGAGGTCTCTTTCCCATTTAGTCTGTGCAGGGAAGACCCCATGATGAGACTCGGTTACAAGATGCTGATACCATCTGGAAATGCCTCCCCTGTTGCCTCTGGGCATTAGGAGTGACATCAGTATTTTAGGGGGATCAGTATGTGGGGCCCGACTTGGAGAGCAACTTTGAAGCCAATGCCTTAATTGTAGATATTTATGAAAGTCTTGTTTGGGTACCTGAAATTGATCTTGGAGTAGGGAGAAGGGGACTAAGGCACCATCTCGGAGGACATCCTTCAGAGTGTTGAGACCCAAGGTTCGCCAGTGGTGTAATTGCAAATCTGGGATCAATAGGGCTATAGTGTGGAGGGATATCTTGGGGGAGGGCAAAGCACCAGGAGGGAGAGGCTTTAATACTTCCTTCCATGCCAGTAAAGTTGCGTGAACTGCTGGGCACTCGGCAACTCTGGCTGGGATTGATTTAAAGGGCAGCCATAACAGATCCGATAGTGTGTAGGGGGATATTGCGTCTTGTTCCAGGGATACCCACGGTTTAACATTGCCCTGGGTGAACCAATCTTTAATTTGGGTGAGCAGACAGGCGATGTGGTATCTTTCCAAGTCTGGATATGCTACTCCCCCGGAACCTTTTGACGCAGTCAACGTGGATTTCGCTACTTTCGGCTTTAAGCCCCCCCATATATATTTAGTCAATAGACGATTGAATCTATTACAAACGTCTTTAGGGAAAACCCTAGGGATGGTACGAAAGAGGTACATCAATTTTGGTAAAAGGACCATCTTTGCTGCCGCCACCCGCTCCGACCCAGGAGACCTCCTGCATCATCCAATCTTTAATTAACAATTCAAATGCGCGAAAAAGCGGGTCATAGTTGCACCCCATTAAGTCTCGCCCTCTAGAAAGATGAACACCCAGATATTTAAGCGATCTAAGTTGCCACGCATATTTATAGTCATTCTTTAGACGGCTGAGAGCGCTGTCAGAAATATTTAAGGGTAGGGCCTCAGTCTTAGTAGCGTTCAGTTTGTAGTAAGAGACCGCTGCATAAGAGTTTAAAAGGGAATGTAAGTGGGGTAGGGACGTTTCGGGCTCTCTAAGACACACCAGAATATCATCTGCAAAAAGACCATATTTTATGTGGTGTCCCTCCCACCTCTGGACCTACAATTGAGTCTGACAACCCTGATTCGTTCTGCCAGCGGTTCCACAGCTAGTACAAAGATAAGGGGTGATAGTGGGCATCCCTGTCGGGTCCCATTAGTAATATTAAATATAGAGGGAGCTGCACCCATTGGTGAAAACCGAAGCCGACGGGGAGGAGTACAAGGCAAAGATAGAGTCTAGTATCCTACCCGCGAAATCCAAAATGACCTAGGGTAACCCTCAAATAATCCCAATGGAGCCTATCGAATGCTTTTTCTGCATCCAGGGAAAGAAGCAGAGAGAGGTTCCGCTCCGGGCCTGGCAGCGGTCAATCAGGTTTAATAACCCTACGTGTGTTATCTGACGCTTGCCTGCCCAGAACAAAGCCACCTGGTCCGGGTTAATTAAACTAGGCAAGAGAGGGGAAATCCTATTTGCAACCATTTTTGGCGAACAATTTAAGGTCGGTGTTCAGCAATGCTATTGGGCGGTAATTCTGAACCACTGTAGGAGATTTTCCTGGCTTAGGGATGGTAACTATTCGAGCCTCTAACATCTCTTTCGGGAAAACATGTGGAGTCAGTGGCTTCATTATAGACTGACTGTAAGAGTGGGGCAAGGGTAGATTTAAATGTTTTGTAGAAGCTGGAGGGGTACCCATCCGGGCCGGGGGCTTTATTTACTGGGCAGGAGTCAATGGCTACTTCGACTTCGTCAAGTGACCAAGGAATATTAAGGGATTCGCGGGTCTGGGAGTCTATGTTGGGGAGCGACAACCCATCCAAGAATCCGGTAATGTCTGCCAGGGTGGGTTGAGGGGTACCAGAGTCATCTCTTAGGTTATACAGCCGCGAGTAATATTCAGCAAACGCATTCGCTATCTCAAACCGGATCAGTTACTTTGACTCCCAGAAGATGTATGAATCGCATGTATGCGTTCCTTGGCTCTACGCCCTCTCAATTTACGCGCCAGTAACCGTCCCGCCCTATTACCCAGCCTATAATATTTTTTATTTAGCCGCTGCAGGTTGCGGTGAACTTCGGTTAGGGCAAAGGTGTTTACTTTGTCACGGGCACTGAGAAGTTGTTTATAAAGAGATTTATTATCGGGGCTAATTTTATGTGCAGCTTCTAACCGGGCGGCCTCTCTTTCGGCCGAGGCTTGTCTCTTCCTATAATCGCGTTTAAGTCTAGCCGCACTTTGAATTGCAGAACCTCTAAATCACGGCTTTTCAGAGAACACACCAATGGGTGAAGACAGATGTGTCCTCGGGGCGGTTAGTGGACAGATACAAATTCAGAGATTGCTGGATGGTCTGAAGAGCCTCAGGGTGGGTCAGCAAGTATTGGCCCATTCGCCAGGGGGCATGAGGGACTACCCTTTTACTGGTATCCCAAACAACCATAAGCGGTGAGTGATCCGACCAGGACATGGGTAGTATGTCTATTTTGCTAACAGCCGCTAGCGTCCATTTATCAGCTAGCGCTAAGTCTATTCGTGAGTACGAACTGTGTACGTGAGAATAGAAAGTGTAATCCCGTTCTGTCGGGTGTTTAGCCCTCCAAACGTCATACAGTGCGTACTCAGCTAGCAGTTGACTAAATTTGCCTGTGGGTTCTTGGGGTGGACTGCTACGGAGGGTCCGGGTCGGACGGGAGCGGTCAACAGTAGGGTCCAGTACCATATTAAAGTCACCTAAAATCAAAAGGGCTCCCTTAGTATGTTCCTTAAGAGTTCTACAGAAGGTTCTAAGAAACGGAATTTGTTTGGCATTAGGTGCATAGCACGAGACCAAGGTGGTTTCTACATTATCCAGTTTGCCCACTAAGATTAAATATCTCCCGTCTGGGTCCTCATATTTATCGGACAGAACAAACGAGCAGTGTTGTGCTATAAGAAGAGCCACGCCAGCTTTCTTGGCGGGTCCGTTTGCCATATAACAGTGGGGATAGCGTGAATTAGTGAAGGAGGGGGGGTTTTGACTCTGAAAGTGGGTCTCTTGTACTGCTACCACCTGTGCCTTGAGTTTATGAAAAAAGTTCAGGGCTACTCTTCGTTTATGGGGAGAATTGAGCCCTTTGGCATTAATAGAGATTATATTAACCATAATCTATTGCCACTAAGACTGATAATTCCTTTGAGCAATTTCTGTGTTTAAACTGATGTACCTGAAAGGGGGGGGGGGGGAACATATCTGGGAACAGGAAGGAAGACAGAAAAAAAATTAGAAAAACAAAACTGAATTGATCTCTCGTGAGATCATAACCAGTCGCCATAATAAGGCGGCTGTGTAGTCTAGAGGGGGGGTTAGTGGCATAGCACCTACCCATTGCCATACTTTTATACTGTAAACTATGCAGAACACATGAACATCTCGATACTATTAGGGCATGTAAATACCCATGTTAGTAAATAGAACATAAAGGACATAAAATGCATAACAAAAACAGTCCAACCTGGAATTAGGGCATAGAAACCAAGAATGAAATCAATAGAATCATTAGGGACTCTCCAGTGGCTCGCCCTTCATATCGAGTACCTGGGTTATATCAACAGATTAATTTTGGTAGGGGTCCGCCCTGTCCAGGGAAGCTCCATGCACCTTGCTTATAAGTAAAAGAAAAGAACAAACTAGGCAGCCAGTAAAATACAGTATACAAATCTATGAATACTTCTGAAACACGGACTGATCGCCCGCTACATTCAATGCCTCTCCCGGCACATAACGTTCCCCCGGATAAGGGTAGAGGTACAGCAGTCAATATCATCATCATCATACCCGGAGAGCCATCAGAGAAAAGTAGAGAGGTAGCGTATTTGGGAGCTTTCCGATCCCGCGCAGGCCGCCTCACTTCACCGAAGACCAGTCCTGCTGGAGTCGACGGGGTGAGGAGTCCGCAGAGGGTTCTACAATGTTCCAGGATTTGAGCAGCTTAGCTCCTTCATCTGCGGTAGAAATAGAGACAGTGGAGCCATCTCGGTGAATCAGCAGCTTGGTGGGGAAACCCCAGCGATAAGGGATATCCGCCTTCCTGAGAGCTGTCGTGATAGAGTGAAAGGACCGCCGTTTATAGAGAGGGTGGCTGCTGACAAGTCTCCGAAAAGTTGAAGGCCTTTAAGGGCTGAAGATGTGTCTGACGTTGAACTTGATGCTTTTAGCAAGGCCTCCTTCACGTGGAAGTAGTGCATTTTCATCAGGACATCTCTAGGCGCGTCTCCAGGTGCTGCTCTAGCCTTTGGTAGTCGATGTATTCGGTCGATGAGGAGATCTGTCGAAGGGGACTGGGGTAATAGAGCTTTAAATAGGGCCACGGCATAGTCGTGTAAACTGCTATGTGACACAGACTCGGGGACTCCTCCCAATTTAAGATTGCTTCGACGCGATCTGTCCTCCAGATCTGTGACTTTGTCCCGCAAAAGCTTTACCTCTGCTTCCAAAGCGTCATGGGCGTCTAGCAGGTTGTTATGGGATCCCACGACCTCCTCCATTTTAATTTCCAGATGGTCAGTGCGGCCACCTAGGTCATCTATGGATTGTTGACACGCCGTTAGTGTGGTGCGAAATTCCGCTGCCACGTCTTCCTTGAAGCGAGACAGAAGTAGTTTCATCGTGCCCACTGTTAGAGCATCTCCATCTTTGACATTGTCCAGGCTTGTGGCAGCTTTGGGTGTGGAAGGGGGCACCTCCAGGGAGGGGGGAGTTTGCGGGATCGTATCTGTCGTGGAGGGTCCGGTGGTTTTAGAGCCCGACATCCTTGTAGATGATTTGAAAAATGAAAGCTGCTGTGCGGGCTTTGATGGCTTGTTGCGTCTGGCAGGCATACTAATGCCTAAGAGAAATAGGTCGACGGTTCCGGTCACTTAAATAAGAAAATTCAGAGGCTCCGCTGTCTCCTAGATCATCGAGATGTTACGTAGATATTGGCATGGGTAGAAGAAACTGCTTGTTTTACATTGGCATGGGCAGGGCCAGCATGGCTAAGCGACTAGACATCCTCTTCTGTGTGCTCACGAAGCCTTGGGGGGAACTCCAGTCCCGCACTTCAGGCCCCTTAGGTACCATCGGGGTCGGGCCACCAGTTGTAGAGGGTTTAGATCCAGCCCAGGGAACTCCGGAGGAAAATTATAACTTGGAGAAAGGGGTACACGGGCTCCTCCGGTATCTGTCGGTATGTCAGTGCGCGTGGAGTGCGTGGGTGAGGGGAATATCCCGTCCTCCGTACGATGGGGGTCTGCACCCCAGAGTGTTTCCCCGCTGACCACGGACCTCTGTATTTTTGCTGGACACTATTAACCTACAAGCAGGGGGGGAGGGAGGGGGGGAGCCCCGGCCGGGCCCGCACTCCCTCACGGCAGTGCGTTACTGGCGGATGGCACAGGCACCCGGGACTCGGGTAGGGGGACGAGCAGCCACTATAGTAGGGTGAGCGCTGCGAACCGCTCACCTCCGAGGGCCGTCAGACGTCTCCTCCGTGCTTCCGCCGCTTCACCTCCTGTGCTGCGTCTTCCAAGATGGCCGCCGCTCGCGCTCCGGAGCTCTCTTCCCGGCTTCTATCTAGTCCAGGCCTCCTTCCACTAGCCACCAGGGACCCCCGGGGGAGTCTGGATCGGCGTCCCTGTGATGGACCGGGTGTAGGTAGGTCCGTTCAGCGTCCTTGGCGGGACCGTCTCTCTGCTTGGGGACGGTATATAAATTTAGGCCCCGGCTTCTGGGCGACGAGTAGGCCGCAATCCGCGGGAGCCAGGAGACCGGCTCCCCGATTCCGCAGCTCAAACTCGCCACCTGCACCAGCACTGTAGAGGTGTATTCCTGTTGTTATAGGCAGCAAAATATCGTGGGAAGGCTGTGATTTTATATAGAAACTCCCAGGTCCCTGGGAGCTCACCAAAAACACAGCCTGTTCATACAGCCTCCAGGCCACGCCCCCTGGCAAGGCATTTTCGAGATTTTCATCATAATCTCGCCACATTGAGGTATAAAATGATAGACTGGATCCCCCCATGTAAAAGAGGGGGTAACGGAGATAACATCCTCCTGCAGCATGAGACTATGTGGATATATACTTTACAAACCTTACAACCGTATGGCCTTAATGAACAGCTTTCTTATAGTAGTTTTTTGGTTACCTAATAGCCCTATAGACTTTAATTGTACTCTACTCAGACTTTAGTCATTTAGAGGTATACCTGCTGTAGTGGGTTATTGCGTAAACTACTGTCCTGTATTATGTAAGCACTGACAGTGTGTGGGCATTGCTGCCTGTACGGCTTTATAATCTTGAGTAAACTCTGGTTATATATTAAGACGATTGTTATTGATATTATATTAATGCCGTTGGCTGCTGTCTCCGTTATTGTTCAGTTCGTTGCTATGGTGATGGTACACATGCACACAAGGTACGCGCCCCCCCCCCCCCTTCTCAGGCCGGCTGGCTGATAACGCGGGCGTGAGGTCACTTCCGGTGACGTCAGCGGGATCGCACCAGGAAGAAGGCATGGATGCCATGAGCACCTTGGTGATACACTATTTAAGGTATGTAAATTTTACTGTTAGTCTATATGTCCTGACGACAGGGATTAAAGGTCTCCGAAATGATGAGTGATCACTTCAGGGTGTTACGTTGCACAATTAATTAATTTTAAAAAAACCAAGATGGTTTAAAGAAAAAAAAAAGTAGTTTTTTCCCTCCAACCCTGCTCAATACCAACCCCCCCCCCCCCCCCCCAAAAAAAAAAAAAAAAAAAAAAACTGTGAGAGGGTGATTAAGGTATCCACATTATATATACACCACAATGTTGTACACATCTCTGTTTTTCATATACTTTTTTTTTTGGTACATAAGGCCCACCTTTACTCCCCCTTAAATACAGCGCTCACACAAATCAGGAGAAGGTGCTTTATAATCACACATTTGTGGAAAATAATGTAAAAAAACAAAACAATACAAGCCTCTTAGGTGACATAACACAATCATCAAAGGGCCTTTAACAACATCTCGATTACCAGTCACCCCAAAAGTCCATGCAGAGTTCCCAAAACTCATCAGAAGAATAATCCCTACAGTTCCTACCAAGACCTCAGGTAAACAACTCCAGCAGACTATTCAGGGTCCCGGCCACTTGGCCACTACGCTTCACAAACCTTGTGGGGTCCCAACAACTATGTCCTCTCATCTGAAGCATACAGGGATACACCAGTGGACCTCCCAGCATCTTGAGAATAACTGCTGCCCAGGCGCTGCTAGCATAACCAGCTCCTCCTGCCTCTCACCACACTAGTGCTGCTGCACAACACACACGACTTGAAAAGACTGGCACACCCCTCCCCCGTCCCTTGTTCACTTTTAAAACCTTTTTGAAACATGACTAGGGGTGTGTTAATTTCACAGGGCCAGTAAAACAGAAAATCCCAGAGAGAAGCAGGCTGGGAGATGTAGTGAAATTAGACTTTACTTGCTGGAGAGACAGAAAGTCCCAACACAATCTCTACCCAGAGGAGAGACCACTAAGGGTGTGTACACACGGTGAGATATTTTCTTTCGATTTTGACTATATAGTCAAAATCGCAAGAAAAGTTAGTGCAGATCGCAAGGTGAAAGTCACCTTGCGATCCCGATTCGATCCCAATGCGCGGTCCCGACAGGTCGGCATCGCAAGAAAAGATAGACTGTGCATGCAAGTCAATCCTTGCTAGATCGGTGTACTATCTAGTTCATCTCACATGTCAGTGACATCTCACATAAGCCAAAATCGTAAGCACACATAGTCCATATCTCAAGAAAAGTAAGTCAAAATCTGTACTATCTGGGCTCCGGGGAGTTCAAGGGAAATCGCAAGTGAAAATCGGGCATAGCAAGGATCTCACCGTGTGTACACACCCTAAGACTGCCGGGCTAAGGCTACGTTTTAGAGCAATCAGGTTAGTGAACAAAAAGACACGCTCCACAACAGTCTAAACCCTCACACATATTACATGCAATTTTTGGGGTGATTTTCTGTAAAATGCAGAATAATAGCTTCATTGATATGGTATACGTATTTGGGCATGTTGTATTTACGTAACTGGTGTTTTTAGGTGGGAGTTACTAGTGTTTGACACATTTTAATAAGTGGCTTAAAACTAAACAAAACTTTTACAGCCATTTTTATGCACCCCAAATTACTCTACAGTATTAAATTATTTATATAATAAAAGAAAATAAAAAAAATCAGCCATTTCACACCTTTTAAGAGGCCCATATACAGTACTTATTTACTATTAACCAGTGTTTAGTTGCACTTCTTTGGAGTATAGGCCGCGTTAGAGTGCCTAAGATTCTAATTAGTCTGAGCAGTTTTACCTGCCACAGCTTGTTCAGGCCATGTCCACTCATTGCTAGTTATCAAGTAAAGCTTGAGTACAGCAGTGTGAACCAATACAAGACAGGCAGAATTACTCATACAAATTAATGAGCACAGTACATGACACCACATCAATACTTGTCTTCTAGAAATAGACAACATAATGGCATCTACACTAGTTGGCATTCACATGTAATTTCTGCAAAAAGAAATGCAAGATTAACAATATTTACACTTAAAATGGATGAACCACTGTTAACAAGACCAATTCCTCAGAATGAAAAGGACAATGTTCACCTAGCAGGACTAGTTATTTAAATAGTTTGCTCTGTGAACATAAAAAGGGATCCGAGTTGAATATAGTTATGGCAACCCTCCAACTAGATAGCCTTGCCGAAAAGATGTTACCAAGTATGATCTTGTCATTTACACTCCTTTAGACTGCAGTTCTTCCCTGAACACACACAGGTGGTCATTCCGAATTGTTCGCTCGGTAATTTTCTTCGCATCGCAGCAGGTTTTTTCTTCGTTCTGGAGATCGGAGTGTGATTGACAGGAAGTGGGTGTTTCTGGGCGGAAACTGGCCGTTTTATGGGAGTGTGTGAAAAAACGCTATCGTTTCTGGGAAAAACGCGGGAGTGGCTGGAGAAACGGAGGAGTGTCTGGGCGAACGCTGGGTGTGTTTGTGACGTCAAACCAGGAACGACAAGCACTGAACTGATCGCACTGGAAGAGTAAGTCTCGAGCTACTCAGAAACTGCAAAGAAATTTCTATTCGCAATTTTGAGATCCTTTCGTTCGCAATTTTGATAAGCTAAGATTCACTCCCAGTAGGCGGCGGCTTAGCGTGTGCAATGCTGCTAAAAGCAGCTTGCGAGCGAACAACTCGGAATGAGGGCCACTATTTCATCATCTAGTTAATTCCTTATGTTTTGGAGGTTGATCATGACTAATTTCCTTTGGGATACAATCCACACACATTTTCCTTTGGGATACAATCCACACACATCTACCTTATAATTATTAGGTACTGTACATCTTTTTTTTTTTTACACACTCCACAAACAAGATGGTGCGTCTTGCAGTTTTTTTCCCACTTCCACAGACTCAGGAAGAGTACTAAAAAAAACTAATACAAAAAGACAACCCCTGTGTAAGTGGCTAGCCTTGAATGGGTGGACTTCAGCTGTTTGAGGACAAGCTGCCGACTCTGTTAATATTGGCAATGCATATGGCTTGTGTGTTTCCCGGCTTCTCCTCCGGCACTGTGTCTTACAAACACATCAGCTGCACATGGGCACACTTCTACAGATAAACAAGGCCTGACATACCAGGTCTGCAATTATGTAGTAGAGAACAGTCCCAGGGAGCCAGCCATGGTCGCAGTGGGCAGTCCAGAAGGAAGAGACAACAGGACGTTTACTGATGCAGCATAAGACCCCGCAACTTCCCATCTACCCTCTGCCTTGCCCAGGTGACGTAAGGGAAAGAGTCGAGGAAGAGTGATATTATATACTTTCGGAGGTTGTCATTTTTTTTTCTATCTCAGTTGAACAAAACTGTCCATGCAGTCTGAGAAAGAAATTATAATATATTGAATTAATATTTACTACTTATTTTGTTTACACATTGATTAGCAGTAAAGTAAAACACGCTGTACAACCTGACATATGAATTATTTACATTTGATTTTCAATCATCATTAATTCATATACTGTAAGTCAACTTACTTCTTTATCCATGCTCTCCAAATCCTCTTTACAAAGTGTATATAGAGGCATCGTTTCAGACATACTTGGCTGGCGTTTTCTCCGGGCTGGACCAGACTGTTCCTCATCTGCACTTGCTGTAGGCAGCTCTTCATCATCAAACATTTGTTCTTGATGAGGTTGTACAACTCTATCAAACAAAATTGATTTCTATGGTTAAAGAATATGATGTACTGTATGTGCCATCAAATTTAGCAAAGCTGCTTGTTAAACATTAAACAAATGAAATAGAATAACAAAGTAGTAGACCAATCTCATGCATCCTTAAGTGCTAAAGCAGCTTCCAAAGGATAGTAAGAAAACTTAACCTATTGCAGTGATACAGAAGCAGCCAAATTACTGATGCAAAGCACTACTCTCCACTAGGGAGGCCAATCCCGGGATCGGCGGGATCCCGGGATTTGGGCCCAAAAATGCCGGGATTTGAATCCCGGGATTGGAGCCTCCAATCCCGGGATTAGAGTGCGCATGCACAGTTTTGCCGGACAGCGCTGAGCACTATAGCACAGCGCTGCCCGGCTGTCAGCGATGTAGTTACATCAGCTATGGACACACACACACACTGACCGTGCTGGCGGCATATCAAATGTAGCGCCGGCCGACAGCCAATCAGAGCTGGCAGACCGGCAGCCAATCAGGGAAGCGGCAGCAGCCGCGACCCCTGATTGGCTGCCGGACTGCCAGTTCTGACGGGCAACGCTACGTTTGAAATGCTGCCAGCGCGGTCAGTGTGTGTGTGTCCATGGCTGGTGCCCGCGGCCCGCCTAATTAGTAAGTGTTTATCTTATTGCTACCTACACCCACACTCCCTCACTGCTCCAGACATCCTCCCTCTCTGCTCCGGACATCCTCCCTGCTCGCTACACCCACCGTCACCTTCCCTTTCTGTACCTTACATGCTCACTGCACACCCACCCTCCCACTGCTCCCTACACCCACTCTCCTGCTGCTCCCTACACCCACCCTCCCGCTGCTCCCTACACCCACCCTCCCGCTGCTCCCTACACTCACTCTCCCGCTGCTGCCTACACCCACCCTCCCTTCCTGTTCCTTACATGCTCCCTACACCCACCCTCCCTTGCTCCCTACATCCACCCTGCCTTGCTGCCCCCCACATATACTTTCCCTGCTCCCTACACTGATCCCTACTGTAATCCCGGGATTGAGCATTTTCCAATCCCGAATCCCGGGACTGAAAAAATGCCCCGGGATTGGCCTCCTTACTCTCCACCCAAACCATTTGACAGGTGAGAACTCCCAAATGAGTACAGAGGGAGGATGTAGTTGATATCCCGGCGTAAGGTATTCCGGCGGTCAGAATACTGGCACCGAAATCCCGACAGCTGTCAGAATGCTGATCCCAGAATCCCAAACGCAAGTATTCCAGTAGGGTTAGGGTTATGCTGTGGTGGGAGGGTTAGGGCTAGTAGTGTTCACTCTAGGATTTTTTTAGGGCAGGGTGCTGAGCATTGAAGAGGGCACATTTTTATTTTGAAGGGCACATTTTTCATGTGACGCTTTGCGCACAAAGCATAGCGCATATGTTTATAGTTTTTGTACATACTTTTTGCCCTTAGTAATCATATACCCATGCATACATATAAGACACCTAACATCTGTACTGAGAAACATACTGTATATGTCCAGTCTTCTTGAAAGATTGGCTATAGCATATACATAAGTAGATAATTATACATTTATTTTCCAGTGCTGAAGTGGTAATAATCCGTATGCGTTATAAAACAGAAAAGTTAAACAATGGGTTAAAATATATAGGAAAAAAATAAGTCTGTTCTACTAGGGAAACACTGTAAGCAGTACATGCTCACTGCTTACCCTGTTCTTTCCCTCTTTATCAGAGTGCTGTTATTTATAGTGCCTCCTCTGCCATCCAGTTGGCTAAGGATAGAAATTGTGTTCCCATTTCAAAGGTGGGCAAGGAGTAGACGACAACATTGTAACATGCACACTGACTGTTACATTCTGTATACAAGGGGGCGATTTACGGTCCTGCAGGGTGCACTGAAAAAGGGCAGGGCGCTTTTTCACATTTCAAAAATGGGCAGGGTGCAGCACCCTGCTGAAACAGCCTAGAAGGAACACTAGCTAGGCTGCGGTGAGGGAGGGTTAGGGTTACTGTGCTCCGGGCGCCCCTGTCGGGATTTCAGACTGTCAGGATGCCGGTGTCGATATACTGACTGCCAGAATCCAATACCCAACCCGTATAGAGATAAGTCTCTGTGATATAATAGCCTACATGCAGATATGTACAGAAAATAGATGATGTCATAAGATATTTATCAACAATAATGCATGCCTATCAACTTTGAAGACCTATCATATCGTCCTCTTATTACACGAGTCATATACAGCAGCACTTACCTATGTGTTTATGATCATAACTTGCTTATTGGTAAGGGTTTTTTAGGTTTTTTTTTTAAACTTGCCCACTGTTCCAAATATACTCAGGTTTTAAGTGATAAACTCAGCCAAGCAAATCATTTTTTTTTAAGCTTAGAAAGATGTTAATTGTTTGCAGATCCATCTTGGAATCATATCGGAAAATGGCCTTTTCAGTTTTAGTTAAAAGTTTACTTGTTGTTAACAACAAAATTTACACTTTATACATTGATTTTCCTGTGAATTTAAGATATTTGAAATGGGAGGTGTGACTAGGGCTGGGCACTTTGTTGTATTCAATCTTCATATGCTTCTTTTTCAGAATTGTCCTTCGATTTGAAGTGGGCAGGGATAAAACAAAGTGTGGTCAATAGGATCATCAGGATTCTCAGGGCTTCAGCATTTCAGGATACGTGTAGATTGTCTAGAATTCAGTGTACTGTCACGTCATGATTTTAGGTTAGGGAGACAGAGCTACATTCGTCAGGCAGTGTCATTATTATTGCTAACAGATATTTATATAGCACATTCTTATTCCTGAGCGCTGTACAGATAATATTTGGTCATTTACATCAGTCCCTGGCACAGTGGAACTTACAGTCTATGTGCCCAGGCTCTGCTAACATAACCAGCTCTTGCTGTCTCTCACTTCTCTGGTGCTGCCATATATAAACACACACACTAGGGTTAATTTTTGTCAGGAGCCAATTAACCTAGCAGCATGTTTTTGGATTGTTGGGAGGATATTGGAGTACCAGGAGTAAACCTACATAAGCACAGGGAGAATATACAAACTACATGCAGTTAGGGCTGTGGGAGGAACACATATCACAGTGCTGTAAGGTCATTACACCAACCGTGCTGATAAGAGAAGGGGAATTGAACAGTAACACCCAGACAGATGCGAGGGGTATGCCATACTGGTTTAGTATCACACATAATAACTCTGTTTACAAACGGACATGATTTTATTCATTTTGCATAGAAATAAATACTTGAGAAAATAAATGGTTTGCAATTTGTAATGCTGCACAAGCCTTTTGCAGTAAGTGACACTAAAGCATAAAGAACATTTGTGTCTATGAACACTACCTCCGAATAAAGCACAAGTGTGGCTACACACATATTGCCTGGTCTCCATTGCATAAATACCTTTCAGGAACTTTAAGGCCTACACCAACTCGCATGTTTCTATTTTGCAAAATACCAACTAAAAAAAAAATAACTTACATGTATACACTTCATTTTATACAGAGGTACATTTCATGCTTTTTATTTTATTTTATGCAGATTTAAAGTACTGCTTTATATGTTTACATTACACTGATGCAGAAATGAAACTTCATAAACATTTTGTCACCTATTTACTAATTGGTAAGTGTAGTTGAGCTGACAAACTTAAGGGCCCTACACACTGGTAGATTACACTGAAAGATATGAATGATATCTCGTTCATTAATGAATGAGATATCATTCATATCTTTCAGTGTGTATGCACCAACGATGAACGATCCCCGGCCCCGCGCTCGTTCATCGTTGGTGCCGGCTCGTTTATGCCTGAGAGCCAATATGGACAATATCATCCATATTAGCATGCAGGGCTACGGGGTCAGGTGACGGGGTGAGTGAAGAAACTTTACCCCCGTCGGGTCATCCGTCGGCCGTATCAGCCGTTGGGCACCTCGGCGGCCAATCGAACAGTGCGTAGGGCCCATTACTGTACAGAAAAGTATTGGTTGCCAACTATGTATTTATTTTATGAAATATTTATCTTGGCCCCAATGTGTCAGAGTGCTACAACATGTAGTCTACAACAGAATGCTAAACGTATCTGCCAACTAGAGCACCCTAACAGTAATTTCTAGGGGGACACTTTGGCTTTCAGTCACCGGCTGCAAACCTCTGACAGGATGAAACCGCACTCCTGTAATCGTCCAAAGGTGTTTTCCACTTTAAGTTTGCATTCTAACAAATCTCTTGCATTAATTATATAAAAGAGCAGCCTGTGTGCGACACCGCTCCCCACCCCCACGTGTTACCCTTGACAAGGTCTTAGCACAGACTTATAGAACGACCCTTGTTGGTCATCTTTCATATGGCTTAGGTCTCTGGAGTAGGAGATAACAGATGTACAGTAGAAACTGCAAATGAAAGAGGAGAGTACAGTCCCAGGAAAACTCCCTGAATGCAATAAATGAAGGGACTTTTAACCACACAAAGACGCAAAACAAAATCTGTTTGGCTAATATTGGAAAGACCATATTTATCTTGTGAATCAGTCTTCATAGATGCCGGCTTTGTCTCTCCATACTTGAAACTGTGCTGTCTCTATCTCAATACTAACCATTGTGATGCAGTTGGCACACTGCAGTTGGGATCCTCCAACATTAGGATGTTGTGGCAGGGATTTGAAACACTATTATAGGATGCAGAAGCAGCAGAGGACAGCAAGCTTCTGTTGTCAATTTGTTATTTCTACAGGTACTGTTCTATAGCTTACTTAATCTTGGCTGTCATTCATACACAATGCATAAACGGGCTTTAAGCATAGCTGATCTTAAAAATGAAAAGAAAAGAAAAAACAATACCGACAAAAAGTAGCTATTTCCTTAATAGGATTTATTTGTCACTGGCACTTTCATTCTATATGCATACATGACAATATTCTACCCTTCTGTCATATGTGCAGAGTGGATGGGTGTGATTCCGGCAATGCCCCTAACTATTATTTCATGAATGGATCTGTCCTGACAGCAGTACGATCCACATCTGATGAATAAGCCAGCAACACATGAAACACGTTACATTGATGGAACCTGCAACACACCACTGTGAAATGTTTTCTGCTCAATCACTTTGATTATGTATTAATAAGAATTTTGCTTTGTTGAAACAGACTCATTTCCCTTCATCTTTGACTTGAAAGTCTCATTGGAAACATTAAGCAATAAAGGACCCTACACTTTATACTTGGACTATTTCGTTTTCTAGTTTACCTGTGTCCTCGAGATAAATTTTGCTTCTTGTATAATCTACAAACAAAAGCTAAAAATATTTAAAATGTATTCACACTGTATTCTAATGAGCCAACATATTATTGAGAAGTTTCCTTTACTATTGAGTAATGCAATGAAATATTGCATGTTTTACTACGGAATTGGTTCTGGTGCTGCCCATTTTTAAGTGAAATTGGTGAGCATAATTTAAAACCTGGATGACAGGTGCTTTTTGGACATTCGTGTAATTAATTCATCAAGGCAAACTGCATTAATTAGACTATGTCCGTGATTTATCAAGCCTTGGAGAGTGATAAATAACATGGTGATAAAGGGGGTCATTCCGACCCGATTGCATGCTGCACTTCTACGCAGCCGTGCGATCGGGTCGGAAATGCGCATGCGCGGTGGGCGCATTGAGCAGGCACGTCTTTGGCCGGCAGAGGCGGCCGCAAGAAGATGGACAGGAGGAAGGCATTCTGGGGCTTCAACTGACCGTTTTCTGGGAGTGGTGCGGCGAATGCAGGCGTGTCCAGGCGTTTGGAGGGCAGATGTCCGACGTCAATTCCGGGACCTGCATCGCTGGATCGATCGCACAGGGTAAGTAACTCTTACCCTGATCTACTGCTACACAAAACTTTTTTTTGCATAGCAGGGCTGCACAAGCCTTCGCAGCCTTGATATGTAAAAAAAAGCCCTCCCCATTAGGCGCCGTCTAGTTGATCGCACGGGCAGCAAAAAGTTGCTACGTGCGATCAACTCGGAATGACCTCCCATAGTACCAACCAATCAGCTCCTAACTGCCATGTTACAGGCTGTGTTTGAAAAATTACAGTTAGGAGCTGATTAGTTGATACTTTAGCACAGTGCAATATATCACTCTCCAGGGCTTGATAAATCTGGGCCTAAGTCTGGAAAAAGATACATTTATTTATTAGGACTTGTTTAACACTGATTTGGAACTGCACAGTAGGTAGGATGTGAAACTTTCATACTGACAAATGGCAGTGTCTGTGGACAGGAGAGGCCTTTTAGTGGTTGGTTTGACAGGAGAAGTTTAGACAGATGCAGGAAAGGAAAGCAATTTTGTCTATCAGTATTTATAAAGCCTATATAGGAGATGTGATCAGAAAGGGTTATTACTTCCTGAAAATTAGTGGAAGCAAACCAAAATGATAATTACTATATTTTATCAAATTAAAATGAACAGTCTGTAGATGACTCATGTGAGTGCAAAATGATTTAAGATCCACCATTTCAATACTTTGCAATATTGTGATCATCATGGCATGTCAAATAATGTATGCTATTCACTCATTTAACTAGGGAAACTTTATTACAGGATGCAGAGTGGTCCATCCCTGGCTAAACTGGTTCATTAATATAGCCGAATTACTGAAACAAATCAGTCTCACCATAAAATTAAACCTCATTCTCATCAGAGATGCCCAATTATTTATTCACCATGTTTCACAAACTGTTAATATTAAGGAACCATAAATGCAGAAACGTATAATGCTTAATACAAACAAATGGGCACATGAACCTGAACAGTAGACCTATGCAGGGAATAAAAGAGCTGTATAATATTTGTGACGTAGGGCAAGTTCCACCACAAGCCACCTGTTCTACAATGAGCCTGACTGGTAAGCAACTGTTCCTTCCTGCGACTCGGGTACGGTCTGACAGACAATAAAAAAAACACATGCACATACTGCCCATATTCATTTACTGCATTCTTATGCCCTATTTCTGCCACATCTTCTGGTACTTGGTGCAATAGGTAAAACTCTGCTCTGAAATTAATTCTAATAAGGAGGTTGTCAAATTAATTCAATATTAAAAGTTTTTACTCAAATAATATGAACCAACTGGTGGTTGTCCCTGGTGTTGCCTGGGTATTGTTAATGCTCTATTTCCTCCTGTATGTCTATTTGCCTGTAACTGCTCCATCGACCTCTTTCTTGCATGCCCACCTCAGAAACTTAACTATACCTCCAGTATTCCTCCACAGTCCCATCATTTTTAGATGATGCTCTGTCTCTGTCCAATCACCAGTGAAGAGTCCTCAGCTGGGTGGGTACAGACGTGCGCACTCAACCTGATAACTCCCCGCTGGATGGAGGCACGCACACCACGCATGTAAGGTCAGATATGACATGAACACGCAATTAACTCATTTTAAATAGCACTCGTCTTTTTTTTTATTAATTGGTGCTTTTAAAAAATGTAAAAAAAGTTGTTTACTTCAACAAACCTTCTATGAATGTTCGTCCCACTTAAAATTAACAGGATAAAAATCAGACACCAATCTAAATGTCTTTTGTCCAAATACCAGACAATGTTGGTAGATCAGCTACTCCAAACAAAGGAGTCGCATAATACAAAAGTGATATCATCATAGAAATAGTCCACAGGGACAATACTGTAAGTACACATCGCCATCCAACATGTTGATGAGATTCAAATAGATTAAAGCATCATAACAGAGAAGAGGATTAGCTTGTAAATGTCATGATAGCCAAGAGTATCACTTTGGTCACCTGTTTATAGCACTAGATCCTTGTACTGGGTTTTTATTACGGTTAATTGCTATTATGATTTGGGTTAGCGCCAACATTGTAATCTCTACGCGCTGTCCACTTTTCTCACACAATGTGCTTGGGTGGTTTATTTTATCTAGGATTCCTCCTACAGCTTTTGGTGATTTCATTTCATGTAACATTAGGAGGATTGAAGCAAGGCTAATTTACCAGATCTAGGGACAACATGAATAAGAACACTGTTGTATGTGCCTGTTTGGCATGAATTCGAATTACAATTTTGGAGAAGGACTTCAGCCACCTTATCTCAATTTCTAAAAGACATTCATTCTCCCAGCTTTCATTGTTGAGCTTTGTTTCCCTACAGCACAAATAGGCAGTCACGTAGGTCCTTACGCAGCATTCTACACAAATAGCACACACTTGAAATCATCTCTATTTTTATTTATTTCAACATTTTGAGCTAACAAAAATACACAAATCATACATTGAAAATACAGTATGACAAAATGTAAATTTTCATATTATGAAGAACATCTTAAGAAAGAAAGGCCGTTATATGTTAAAAGTGGTCTTGTACTAGTGTTTCATGTACCTGAAGGACGAGTGCTCTCCATGTACAGCTAAGCTCAGAGGGTGACAAGGTGCTTGAATATATGGCGACTGACTGGAGTCCTGGGATCCTTTCCGGATGAGTTTTCCGGTGACCGAGTCATACAGCCGTACTTCTGGACCTGGTTGCGTCTTCGGGTGAATAGGTGTAGGATGAAAGAGTGGAGTTTGAAAAGCACTCTGTATCTCTGGAAAGCTGGTGGGGCTATTTGTCCTATTGGAGCAAATTACATATATTAAAGCTATATTTATAGAAACGAAAAAAACAAAAATTATGAAAATGTATATTTCAACTGTTTTAATGCAAACTGCTGTAAGACTGCAAAGTGTGGCATAGCTGTCCCCCTACAGTCTGCAATAATGAACTCCAGCTTGGCCCTAGAGCTACTCTGTGGGTTAAGAAACAACACAGCTTCCGTCATATGAGCACTGTATGAAAATTCGTAATGAATACAGGATGTGGTTCAGATGTGAATTACTAAAGTACTATCCGTGAAATAAGATTACCAACAATCATTTGTCAATATCTTCTAATATGAGGCAATCTTCACCTGCCTCCTTTTCCCGTGCATGTGAAATGTTCTACGCTGAGTGGAATGTGAAGCTGTACAATGAATATTAATCTGTTATTAAACAATGAGTGCCAACAGAGTGGAATATGAATGGCACCTTATACAGAGTGGACAACAGTAATAACACCTAAGATGACGGACGCAACACTTTTAAACATATTAAATCTCCATATGAAGGTGCACATATATCAAAAGGTGACACGCTGTGTGTGCCTGCTGGTGAAAGGGATGGTCGTCACTTCATTCTAAATAACTGGATTACTCTACTATTGCCTTCAATATCCTATCTCAATTTTGCTTGGCGAGCCCACTTATTAAGTATCACTTGTAAAGTACTGCGGTAGTGCTTGCAAGTATTGTTAGCACTGCCGGGAAAGCAGAGTACGCATAACCATTTCAGGTACCTTTTATTTATCTGTGCCAAAGACTGGTTTTAAGTATCTTTCCTTTTATTTATTTTATATATCATCATGATAAAAAGCTTAGAGAGAAAAAAAACACTACACTAAATTACATGTTAAGAAGTACCGTAGGATAAATAAGTCACTGAATCCCAGAAGACTGCTATTTTACCAACCTATAAAAAGAAGAAAAATCTAAACCTATGGACTGGATAAAAATTGGCACACACACTATTTATAAAAAATAGGATTTTAATTACCTACTGGAAAATCTTTTTCTCGTAGTCCGTAGAGGATACTGGGGTCCACAATAGAACCATGGGGTATAGACGGGTCCACTAGGAGCCTTGGGCACTTTAAGAAATCAATTGTGTGCACTGGCTCCTCCCTCTATGCCCCTCCTACCAGACTCAGTCTAGAAACTGTGCCCGAGGAGACGGACATATCCTGAGGAAGGATGTAAAAGAACAGTGGTGAAATTCGAACCAGCACACACAAAAAAAAATCGGAAAGCCATGCTAACCAAACTTGAACAGGAGCAGTAACAGCTGAACCAACAACATTACTTAACTAAGTAACAGTGCAATAAACACAAAGCACTGGGCGGGCGCTCAGTATACTTTACGGACTACGAGAAAAGAATTTACCGGTAGGTAATTAAGATCATATTTTCTCTTACGTCCTAGAGGATACTGGGGTCCACATTAGTACCATTGGGATGAACCAAGGCTTCCAAACCGGGTGGGAGAGTGCTGAGGTTCCTGCAGAACTGATTGGCCTCTGAGGACCTTCAGTTTGGTCAAAGTATCGAACTTGTAGAACTTAGCAAACGTGTTCGGACCTGACCAAGTAGCTGTTCGGGAGAGCTGCAAAGCAGAGACACCCCGGGCAGCCACCCAGAAAGAACCAACCGATCTAGTTGATTGGGCCTGTACTTCAGGAACCGGCAATCCTGCCGTAGAATAAGCCTGCTGGATAGTACACCTAATCCAGCGAGCAATAGACTGCTTGGAAGCAGGACACCCAACTTTTTTGGGATCATAGAGAACAAACAACGAGTCAGATTTCCTGTGACAGGCTGTCCGTTTTACATAGATCTTCAAAGCCCTCACATCCAAGGATTTTGAGGTAGCAGAGGTGTCTGTAAACACCGGAACCACAATAGGTTGGTTGATATGAAACGCAGACACCACCTTAGGAAGAAATTGCTGACGCGTTCTGAGTTCAGCTCTATCTTCATGGAAAATCAAATAGGGGTTCTTGTGAGACAATGCCTCCAGTTCAGAAACACGCCTTGCAGAAGCCAAGGCCAACAGTGTAACGGTCTTCCATGTAAGAAACTTTACGTCAACCTCCTGTAAAGGCTCAAACCAATCCAATCATAAGGAACTGCAACACCACGTTAAGATCCCAAGGTGCCGTGGGAGGCACAAAGGGTGGTTGGATGTGCAGAAACACCTTTAAGAACGTCTGAACCTCAGGGAGGGAAGCCAATTGTTTCTGGAATAAAATGGATAAGGCCAAAACCTGGACCTTCAAGGAGCCCAGACGGAAGCCCACATCCACAACTGACTGCAGAAAAAGGAGAAAACGTCCCAGCTGAAATTCCATTGCAGGAAATTTCCTGTTTTCACACCACGAGTCATATTTTTTCCAAATACGGTGGTAATGTTTAGACGTTACCCCTTTCCTGGCCTGGATCAGGGTTGGAATAACCTTGTCCGGAATGTCTTTTCGGGCTAAAATTTGACGCTCAACTTCCATGCCGTCAAACGCAGCCATGGTAAGTCTTGACAGACGAACGGCTCCTGTTCTAGAAGATCCTCTCGAAGAGGTAGAGGCCACGGGTCCTCTAGGAGCATCTCCAGTAGATCCACGTACCAGGCCCTCCTTGGCCAATACGGAGCAATGAGAATTGCTTGAACCTTTTCCCTTTTTATTCATTTGAGAATTTTTGGGATCAGCGGAAGAGGTGGAAACACGTAAACCATCTGGTAGACCCATGGAGTCACCAGAGCGTCCACCGCCACTGCTTGCGGTTCCCTCGACCTGGAACAATACCTCTTGAGCTTCTTGTGGAGCCGAGAGGCCATCATGTCTATTTGTGGAGTTCCCCACTGACGTGTCAAGGACTCAAAAACCTGCGGGTGAAAGCCCCACTCTCTTGGGTGGAGGTCGTGTCTGCTGAGGAAGTCCGCTTCCCAGTTGTCTACTCCCGGAATGAAGATTGCAGACAGCGCCACCGCGTGTCTCTCTGCCCAGAGGAGAATCTTTGTTACTTCTGCCATTGCTGCTCTGCTCTTCGTTCCGCCCTGTCGGTTTATGTACGTTACTGCCGTCACATTGTCCGACTGAACCTGGATGGCTTGATCTTGAAGAAGATGCAATGCCTATAGAAGGGCGTTGTATATGGCCCTTAGTTCTAGAATGTTGATTGGAAGAATGGCTTCCTGACTTGACCATTTTCCTTGGAACTGTTCCCCTCGGGTGACTGCTCCCCAACCTCTGAGGCTTGCTTCTGTGGTTAGCAGAATCCAACTTTGAATCCCGAACCTTCAACCCTCGTCAGCCTGAAGCCACCACAGAAGAGAGATCCTGGCTTTTGGCGACAGACGTATCCTTTGGTGCATGTGAAGATGCGATCCGGACCATTTGTCCAGCAGATCCAGCTGGGAGGGCCTCGCATGAAATCTTCCATATTGCAGAGCCTTGTAAGAGGCGACCATCTTCCCCAGAAGGCGAATGCATAGACGCACCAATATCCAGACTGGTTTCAGAACATCCCACACCATCGACTGGATTACCAATGCCTTTTCCAACGGAAGGAACACCTTCTGTTCCTCCGTATCCAGTATCATCCCCAGGAACAGAAGCCTCCGTGTTGGCTCCAAGTGGGATTTTGGTAGGTTCAGAATCCATCCGTGATCCTGAAGCAATCGGGTTGAGAGGGCAATGCTGTCCAACAACCTCTCCCTGGAAGGCGCTTTTATCAGCAGGTCGTCCAGATACGGTATTATGTTCACTCCCATCTTGCGGAGGAGAAACATCATCTCTGCCATCACCTTGGTGAATACCCTCGGTGCCATGGAGAGGCCAAATGGCAGGGCCTGAAATTGGCAGTGACAGTCCTGCAGTGCAAACCTTAGATAAGCCTGATGAGGCGGCCAAATCGGAACATGACGGTATGCATCCTTGATGTCCAGAGACACCAGGAATTCCCATTCCTCCATACCTGAGATCACCGCTCTCAGAGACTCCATCTTGAACTTGAACACCCGTAAGTACGGGTTCAGTGACTTGAGGTTTAAAATGGGTCTTACCGAACCATCCGGTTTCGGTACCACAAACAGGTTGGAGTAATAACCTTTGTTTTGTAGGTGAAGTGGAACTGGGACAATGACCTGAGTCTGTACCAGTTTTTAAATTGCTGCCTGTAACGTCATACTTGCTTCCGGAGAAGCTGGTAAGCCTGATTTGAAGAATCTGTGAGGTGGGAGTTCTTGAAACTCCAGTCTGTATCCCTGTGTGATAAGGTCTATGACCCAGGGATCCTGGCAAGATGTTGTCCAAACGTGACTGAAATAACGTAACCGAGCTCCCACCTGCCTGTCCTCCAGGCAGTGCGGACCACCGTCATGCTGAAGGCTTTGAGGAAGCAGACCCGGATGCCTGTTCCTGAGAACCTGCAGCTGCTGGTTTTCTGGTTTTACCTCTATTACCTTTGAAGGTTGTAGAACAACACTTGGATTTGCCCTTGAACTTTGCTGTCCGAAAGGACTGCAGAGTTGGAGCAGAGTAGGATTTCCTAGCTGGAGGTGTTGCGGAAGGAAGGTATGTAGACTTACCCGCCATAGCCTTGGATATCAACTTATCATCCCCAAACAGGACGTTCCCTGTGTAAGGTATATTTTTCACCACTTTCCTGGAGTCCGCATCCGCAGTCCACTGGCGTAGCCACAAACCCCTACGTGCTGACACCGCCATGGCAGTGGTGCGTACGTTGAGCAAACCAATTTCTTTTAAGGCCTCCACCACAAAGTTTGCAGAATCTTGGATATGCTGCAGGAGTAAAACTATCTTCCCCCTGGGTAAGGAATCCAAATGGTCAATTAGGTTACCTGACCATTTTGTGATGGCTCTAGTGATCCAAGCGCAAGCAATAGTGGGCCTCTGGGCCACTCCCACCGACATGTATAGTGATTTGAGAGTATTCTCAATTTCCGGTCCGCTGTGTCCTTTAAGGATGCAGCCCTGGGCACAGGTAAGACAATCTTACGTGACAACCTGGATACCGATGCATCGACAATCGGTGGGTTTTCCCATTTCACTCTACCTTTTAGGGATAAGGGAAAGGATGTAATCAATCTTTTAGGGATCTGAAATTTTTTGTCAGGGTTAGCCCAAGTTTCTTCAAACAGGGCATTCAATTCCTTTGATGCAGGAAAAGTAGCCGAGGACTTCTTTTTTACATTAAAAAAAGGATTCCTCCTCCACCTCTGCCGTCATTTCTGATAGCCTATATCAGGGCCTGTATGCCTTGTGATAAGACAGCATCCCCCCGGCTCGCATCCACCTCACCCTCCTCTGGATCCGACGCATCAGGATCTGTATCACCCTGCACGATTTGTGCCAGAGTATGTTTTTGTGGGCAAATGGCGAGAGCTTGGGGTACAGGCATGGGAGCTGAATCTTTATTTATCAGGTCATCCATAGACTGCCGCAAGAATTGTGGCTCTTTTTCGGTATTAGACAACTTAGTAGAAATATTTGAAATCATCCTTTCAAATATTTCTGGGAGTGAACACTATACTGAGTATAGGGTAGTGAGTCTCCAGGAGATGAGACACATTCATCTGTACAAGAAACACAGTCCCTGGACATGATATAGGTGAAAACACAGTGTATGTAGGCAGGGTCTTGGAGAGACACAGAATTCAGAGCCAGCCACACAGCGCCCCTGTAGCAATAGCAAAACTAAGCTGGGTTGCAATAAACAAACACCGGAATAGTGCTTGTAATATGTACTCTGCTCTCCCCCACCCCCCCCCCCCCTCTAAGACCCCCTGATACCGCTGAGGAGACTTGGGGTCCAGATAGAGCAGCTGCGCGTCCCTGTGTAGTGCTTGTCTGAGCTGCAGAGGGAAATGGTGCCTGAGAGCCACTGGATCCGCTCAGTGGGTAGCCCCGCCCCCAAAAATGGCACGCGGCTTCACGCATTTATTTTATACTGGCCCTGAGGTAATTTTTAATTAACACAGTGTAGAAACACTTGTTAATAGGAGTTGGCCAGTGTGGGTATCTTGGGTGGCTCATCGCAACCATCACAGTGGGACCCGCCGCAGCGTGTGTCCGTCTGAGCCTCCCTGGAGCGCAGCCTGCATACAGAGCTGCGCTCCTACCCTATTGCCGCCATTCCCGCCGGCGACCCGGTTAGCTATACTCACCACTCTTCAGGCTCTGATATGGGGTGGCGGCATGCTGTGGGAGAGTATGCTGCACCATCGTGTGGCTTGCGAATAGCTCAGTGTCCTGCCAGCAGAGAAACGGGACCATTAACTCTTAAGGAAGTTGGGCCGTTTTCCCCCCTAATTTCCGACGAAGCAGTCAGGCTGTTGCTTAAACAGCCCTAACTGAAAATAACAAACATTAAAAATAAAAGCAGAAAACTCTTCAGGAGCTCTCCAAAGCGTGACCGGCTCCTCCAGGCACATTTTCTAAACTGAGTCTGGTAGGAGAGGCATAGAGGGAGGAGCTAGTGCACACTTTGATTTCTTAAAGTGCCCAAGGCTCCTAGTGGACCCGTCTATACCCCATGGTACTAATGTGGACCCCAGTATCCTCTAGGACGTAAGAGAAATGAGTAGTATTAATTACAAAATTCTTACTGTAAGCTAAGCGCCGTCTGAGGTGGGCTTCTTCTATATCTCACTGCAGTGTCTGGATAATGCAATCCAGGAAAAAGTATAGTGCACTGAGCAAGCTAGAAGTAACGCTTATGGGATAAAGAGGCATCTGGCAACTATATTGGGCAATCATGTGGTACAGCAATAAAACGTCAGAGGACCAGGTGAAACCTGACCTAGGCAGTATACTGTAATTATTAGCTCCCAAATGGCTCTACATTCTTGTCAATATATTCTTCTTCAGACACTATTCTTATTCAGTACAAATTCAGCTTTGTATTCAACTAAAACATTTCAGGTCATGCCTGGCTTGCTTATGCACCATTTAAGATGGCATGGGAATGTTCTCCAACAAATATCAAGTAGTAACAATGCAGAATTATAAAAGGAGTACTCTCCCAGGTAAAATTAAATCAAACACATGTAGCTGCCCCAAAGTGCAACTCTCACAGCACACAATCCGAATCAGGACATACATGCAAAATATTAAATCCCAAAATTACATGCCTCCTCAAACCAAAAGGGGTAGGTTGTGTAATAAAAAAAAAAAAAAAAAAAATATATATATATATATATATATATATAAATATATATATACACATACATACATACATACACACATTATATATATATATATATATATATATATATACACACACACACACACACACACACACACACAAATACATACATACATATATACATATAATATACATAAATACACACACAGTACTGTGCAAACTTTCGCAGTACTGTGCGAATGGTTTCAAAAATATAAGTTTATTTTTGTCAACTGACAAAATGCAAAGTGAATGATCAGAAGAGATATCTAAATAAAATCAATATTTGGTGAGTACAGCCTTTGCCTTCAAAACAGCATAAATTTTTCTAGGTACACTTGCACACAGTTTTTGAAAGAACTCGGCAGGGAGGTTATTCCAAACATCTTGGAGAACTAACTACAGATCTTCTGTGGATGTAGACTTGCTCAAATCCTTCTGTCTCTCCATGTAATCCCAGAAAGACTCGATGTTGAGATCAGGGCTCTGTGGGGGCCATTTCATCACTTCCAAGACTCCTTGTTCTTCTTTATGCTGAAGATAGTTCTTAATGACATTGGCTTTATGCTAGGGGTCATCATCCTGCTGCAGAATAAATTTGGAGCCAATCATATGCCTCTCCAATGGCACTGCATGATGGATACGTACATACCTGTATTTCTCAGCACTGAAGCACAAAGAAATGAGTAAAAATGAGGGCTGTATATGCAGTGGTCAGCCAAGGAAACTTAGGGCATCAGATGAAAGTCACATCATTTGCTGAAATGCAGCCCCAAACTTGCAAGGAACCTCCACCATACTTCACTTTTGCCTACAGACACTCATTATTGTACCACTCTCCAGCCAAATATTTACATTTTGACTCCTCAGTCCACAGCACTTGCTGACATTTTCTGCACCCCAGTTCCTATGTTTCCATGTATAGCTAAGTCACTTGGTCTTGTTTCCACATCGTAGGTATGGCTTTTTGTACACTATTCTTCCATGAAGACCACTTCTAGACAGACTTTTCCGAACACTAGATGAGAGTACCTGGGTCCCACTGGTTTCTGAGATTTCTATGCTGATGGCACTTCTGGAGATCTTCCGATTTCGAAGGGAAGTAAGCATGATGTGTCTTTCATCTGATGCACTAAGTTCTTTGGGCGAACACTGTATCCACGGTCCTCAATGTTGCCCATTTCATTGTGCTGAGAAATACAGGCAGGTACTTAACCATCATGCAATACCATAAGGGAGGCATCTGATTAGCTCCAAATGTATTCTTCAGCAGGACAACAGCCCCAAACATGCAAATGTCATTAAGAACTATCTTCAGCATAAAGAAGAACAAGGAGTCCTGGAAGTGATGACATGGCCCCCACAGAGCCCTGATCTGAACATCGAGTCTGTCTAGGATTACATTGAGAGACAACAGGATTTGAGCAAGTCTACATCCACTGAAGATATGTGGTTAGTTTACCAAAATTTTGGAACAGCCTCCCAGTCGAGTTTCTTCAAAAACTATGTGCAAGTGTACCTAGAATAATTAATGCCGTTTTTGAAGGCAAAGGATGGTCACACCAAATATTTATTTGATTTAGATTCCTCTTCTTTTCACTTTGCATTTTGTTAATTGATAAAAATAAACTATTAACACTTTTATTTTTAAAGCATTCTTACTTTGCAGCATTTTTCTACACATGCCTAAAATGTTTCCAAAGTACTGTATGTATATTAGACACATACACAATTTTTCAAGCATGAACTGCAAAAAATAAGATTTTACTCACCGGTAAATCTATTTCTCATAGTCCGTAGTGGATGCTGGGAACTCCGTAAGGACCATGGGGAATAGAGGGCTCCGCAGGAGACTGGGCACTCTAAAGAAAGATTTAGTACTATCTGGTGTGCACTGGCTCCTCCCTCTATGCCCCTCCTCCAGACCTCAGTTAAGGAAACTGTGCCCGGAAGAGCAGACATTATAAGGAAAGGATTTTGGAATCCCGGGTAAGACTCATACCAGCCACACCAATCACACCGTATAACTTGTGATACACCTATCCAGTCAACAGTATGAACAACAACAGGGCATCAACAATGGATGCCAACATAACATAACCCATTATTAAGCAATAACTATGTACACGTATTGCAGAAAGTCCGCCCTAGGGACGGGCGTCCAGCATCCACTACGGACTATGAGAAATAGATTTACCGGTGAGTAAAATCTTATTTTCTCTAACGTCCTAGTGGATGCTGGGAACTCCGTAAGGACCATGGGGATTATACCAAAGCTCCCAAACGGGCGGGAGAGTGCAGATGACTCTGCAGCACCGAATGGGCAAACTCAAGGTCCTCCTCAGCCAGGGTATCAAACTTGTAGAATTTTGCAAATGTGTTTGAACCCGACCAAGTAGCAGCTTGGCAAAGCTGTAAAGCCGAGACCCCTCGGGCAGCCGCCCAAGAAGAGTCCACCTTCCTTGTGGAATGGGCTTTCACTGATTTTGGATGCGGCAATCCAGCCGCAGAATAAGCCTGCTGAATCGTGTTACAGATCCAGCGGGCAACGGGTTTGCTTTGAAGCAGGAGCCCCCAACTTGTTGGGGGCATATAGGATAAACAGCGAGTCAGTTTTCCTGACTCCAGCCGTTCTGGCTACATAAATCTTCAAAGCCCTGACTACATCTAGTAACCTGGAATCCTCCAAGTCACGAGTAGCCGCAGGCACCACAATAGGTTGGTTCAAATGAAAAGCTGACACCACCTTTGGCAGAAATTGGGGACGAGTCCGCAATTCTGCCCTGTCCATATGAAAAACCAGATAGGGGCTTTTACATGACAAAGCCGCCAATTCTGACACACGCCTAGCCGAAGCTAAGGCCAATAGCATGACCACCTTCCACGTGAGATACTTTAGCTCCACGGTCTTAAGTGGTTCAAACCAGTGGGAGTTTAGGAAACCCAACACCACGTTGAGATCCCAAGGTGCCACTGGTGGCACAAAAGGGGGCTGAATATGCAGCACTCCCTTAACAAACGTCTGAACTTCAGGAAGAGACGCCAGTTCCTTTTGAAAGAAAATGGATAGGGCCGAAATCTGGACCTTTATGGATCCCAACTTCAAACCCATAGTCACTCCAGACTGTAGAAAGTGCAGAAATCTGTCCAGTTGGAATTCCTCTGTAGGGGCCTTCCTGGCCTCACACCAAGCAACATATTTTCGCCATATGCGGTGATAATGCTTTGCTGTCACGTCCTTCCTAGCCTTTATCAGCGTAGGAATAACTTCCTCCGGAATGCCTTTTTCCGCTAGGATCCTGCGTTCAACCGCCATGCCGTCAAACGCAGCCGCGGTAAGTCTTGGAACAGGCAGGGCCCTTGTTGCAACAGGTCCTGTCTGAGAGGCAGAGGCCATGGGTCCTCTGTGAGCATTTCTTGCAGTTCCGGGTACCAAGGCCTTCTTGGCCAATCCGGGACAATGAGTATTGTTCTCACTCCTCTTCTTCTTACGATTCTCAGCACCTTGGGTATGAGAGGAAGAGGAGGAAACACATAGACCGACTGGAACACCCACGGTGTTACCAGGGCGTCCACAGCTATTGCCTGAGGGTCTCTTGACCTGGCGCAATACCGTTGTAGCTTTTTGTTGAGACGGGACGCCATCATGTCTATCTGTGGCAGTTCCCATCGATTTGTAATCTGAATGAAGACTTCGTGATGAAGTCCCCACTCTCCCGGGTGAAGGTCGTGCCTGCTGAGGAAGTCTGCTTCCCAGTTGTCCACCCCCGGAATGAACACTGCTGACAGTGCTGGCACGTGATTCTCCGCCCACCGAAGAATCCTGGTGGCTTCCGCCATCGCGACTCTGCTTCTTGTGCCGCCCTGGCGGTTTACATGAGCCACCGTGGTGATGTTGTCTGACTGAATCAGCACCAGTTGGTTGCGAAGCAGGGGCTCCGCTTGACTCAGGGCGTTGAATATGGCCCTTAGTTCCAGGATATTTATGTGCAGACAAGCCTCCTGACTTGACCACAACCTTGGAAGTTTCTTCCCTGAGTGACTGCCCCCCACCCTCGGAGGCTCGCATCCGTGGTCACCAGGACCCAGTCCTGTATGCCGAACCTGCGGCCCTCGAGAAGGTGAGCACTCTGTAGCCACCACAGAAGAGACACCCTGGCCCTGGGGGACAGGGCGATCAGCCAATGCATCTGAAGATGCGATCCGGACCATTTGTCCAACAGATCCCATTGAAAGATCCTCGCATGGAACCTGCCGAAGGGAATGGCTTCGTACGATGCCACCATCTTTCCCAGGACTCGCGTGCAGTGATGCACCGACACCTGTTTCGGTTTTAAGAGGTCTCTGACTAGAGTCACAAGCTCTTGAGCCTTCTCCGTCGGGAGAAACACCTTCTTCTGGTCTGTGTCCAGAATCATGCCCAGAAAGGGGAGAAGCGTAGTAGGAATCAGATGCGACTTTGGGATATTCAGAATCCAGCCATGCTGTTGCAACACTTCCTGAGAGTGCGCTACGCTGATCTGCAACTGCTCCCTTGACCTCGCCTTTATGAGGAGATCGTCCAAGTATGGGATAACTGTGACTCCTTGCTTTCTCAGGATCACCATCATTTCTGCCATTACCTTGGTAAATATTCTCGGTGCCGTGGAGAGCCCAAACGGCAACGTCTGGAATTGGTAATGACAGTCCTGTACCACAAATCTGAGGTACTCCTGATGGGGCGGATAAATGGGGACATGCAAGTAAGCATCCTTGATGTCCAGAGACACCATAAAATCCCCCTCTTCCATGCTTGCAATGACCGCTCTGAGCGATTCCATTTTGAACTTGAATCTTTTCAGATAAATGTTCAGGGACTTTAAATTTAATATAGGTCTGACCAAACCGTCCGGTTTCGGTACCACAAACATTGTGGAATAGTATCCCTTTCCCTGTTGAAGAAGGGGAACCTTTACCACCACCTGCTGGAGAAATAGCTTGTGAATTGCCGCTACCACTACTTCCCTTTCTATGGGGGAAGCTGGCAGGGCCGATTTTAGGTAACGTTGAGGGGGCATCACCTCGAATTCCAGCTTGTATCCCTGAGACACAATCTGTATAGCCCAGGGATCCACCTGTGAGCGAACCCACTGGTGGCTGAAATGTCGGAGACGCGCCCCCACCGCTCCTGGCTCCACCCGTGGAGCCCCAGCGTCATGCGGTGGATTTAGTGGAAGCCGGGGAGGATTTCTGTTCCTGGGAACTAGCTGTAAGGTGCAGCTTTTTTCCTCTACCCCTGCCTCTAGCAAGAAAGGAAGCACCTCTGACCTTCTTGCTTCTTTGTGCGCGAAAGGACTGCATTTGGTAATACGGTGCTTTCTTAGGTTGTGAGGGAATATATGGCAAAAAGTTTGACTTCCCAGCAGTAGCTGTGGAAACCAGGTCAGAGAGACCGTCCCCAAACAATTCCTCACCCTTGTAAGGTAACACCTCCATGTGTTTTTTGGAGTCGGCATCACCTGTCCACTGCCGAGTCCACAGGACCCTCCTGGCAGAAATTGACATTGCATTAATTCTAGAGCCCAGTAGGCAAATGTCCCTCTGGGCATCCCTCATAGATAGGACAGTGTCTTTTATATGCCCCAGGGTCAGCATAATGGTATCCCTGTCCAAGGTATCCATTTCCTCCGACAGATTATCTGTCCACGCTGCTATAGAACTACACATCCACGCCGACGCAATTGCCGGCCTCAGTAGAGTCCCTGAATGTGTATAAACAGATTTCAGGATACTTTCCTGCTTTCTATCTGCAGGATCCTTTAGGGTGGCCGTATCCTGCGACGGCAGGGCCACCTTCTTAGATAAGCGTGTGAGAGCTTTATCTACCCTAGGGGAGGATTCCCAGCGCACCCTGTCCTCTGGCGGGAAAGGGTACGCCATAAGTAACCGTTTGGAAATCAGGACTTTCTTATCTGGGGAATCCCACGCTCTTTCACATAACTCATTTAACTCATGTGAAGGGGGAAAAGTCACCTCTTGCTTTTTCTCCCCATACACATAAACCCTCTTGTCAGGGACAGGGTTAACCTCAGATATGTGTAAAACATCCTTCATCACTATAATCATGTAGCGTATAGCTTTTGTCATTTTCGGTTGCAATTTTGCATCATCGTCGTCGACACTGGAGTCAGAATCCGTGTCGACATCTGTGTCAACCATTTTGGATAGTGGACGCTTTTGAGACCCTGAGGGCCTCTGCGCTGTAGGATCAGGCACGGGTTGAGACCCTGACTGGCCCGAGGTATCAGCATTATCCAACCTTTTATGTAAGGAGTTTACATTATCATTTAACACCTTCCACATATCCATCCAATCAGGTGTCGGCACCTTCGGCGGCGACACGTCAGTCAACTGCACTTGCTCTGCCTCCACATAGCCCTCTTCGTCAAACATGTCGACACACGCGTACCGACACACCACACACACAGGGGAAGCTCTAAATGAGGACAGGACCCCCACAAGGCCTTTTGGAGAGACAGAGAGAGAGTATGCCAGCACACACCCCAGCGCTATATAACCCAGGGATTACACAGTACTTTAGTGTTTACCCAGTAGCTGCTGTATTATGAATAATGCGCCTAAATTTATGTGCCCCCCCTCTCTTTTTCACCCTTCTACCGTGATTCTGCAGGGGAGAGCCTGGGGAGCTTCCTCTCAGTGGAGCTGTGGCAGGAAAATGGCGCTGGTGAGTGCTGAGGACGAAGGCCCCGCCCCCTCAGCGGCGGGCTTCTGTCCCGCGATTTTCTGTAAAATAAATGGCGGGGGCTCATACATATAACAGTGTCCCACTGTCTATATGCAGTTTTCGCCAGGAGGTATCAATTGCTGCCCAGGGCGCCCCCCCCCTGCGCCCTGCACCCTACAGTGACCGGAGTGTGTGGGTTAGTGTGGGCGCAATGGCGCACAGCTGCAGTGCTGTGCGCTACCTCATGTGAAGACAGGAGTCTTCTGCCGCCGATTTCAATGTCTTCTCCGCTTCTGCCGGCTTCTGTCTTCTGGCTCTGCGAGGGGGACGGCGGCGCGGCTCCGGGAACGGACGACAAGGTCAGGTCCTGTGTTCGATCCCTCTGGAGCTAATGGTGTCCGGTAGCCTAAGAAGCGCAACCTAGCCGCAGTTAGTAGGTTTGCTTCTCTCCCCTCAGTCCCACGTAGCAGAGAGTCTGTTGCCAGCAGAAGCTCTCTGAAAATAAAAAAACCTAACTAAAATACTTTCTTATTAGCAAGCTCAGGAGAGCTCACTAAAAGCACCCAGCTCTGTCCGGGCACAGATTCTAACTGAGGTCTGGAGGAGGGGCATAGAGGGAGGAGCCAGTGCACACCAGATAGTACTAAATCTTTCTTTAGAGTGCCCAGTCTCCTGCGGAGCCCGATATTCCCCATGGTCCTTACGGAGTTCCCAGCATCCACTAGGACGTTAGAGAAATAGGATTTTGGTTACCTACCGGTAAATCCTTTTCTCGTAGTCCATAGAGGATGCTGGGGTCCACATTAGTACCATGGGGTAAAGACGGGTCCACCAGGAGCCATTGGCACTTTAAGAGTTTGAGAGTGTGGGCTGGCTCCTCCCTCTATGCCCCTCCCACCAGACTCAGTCTAGAAACTATGCCCAAGGAGACGACATACTTCGAGAGAAGGACTTAACACAGATAATAGGATTTTGGTTACCTACCGGTAAATCCTTTTCTCGTAGTCCGTAGAGGATGCTGGGCGCCCACCCAGCGCTTCGTTTTCCTGCAAATGTTATTTGGTTCAGTACAAATTCGTTTTAGTTGAGTACTGCATTGTTACTTGGTATGTAATGTTTCAGCTGTTGCTGAGTAGTTCAAGCTAGTTGTCTTGACGTGCCTTGTATGTGTGAGCTGGTATGAATCTCACCACTTTCTCTTACGTCCTAGAGGATGCTGGGGTCCACATTACTACCATGGGGATGTACCAAAGCTCCCAGAACGGGAGGGAGAGCACAGAGGCTCCTGCAGAACTGACTGACTGAACTTCAGATCATCAGAGGCCAAAGTATCGAACTTGTAAAACTTTGCAAACGTGTTCGACCCAGACCAAGTTGCTGCTTAGCAAAAGTTGTAACGCCGAGACACCCTGGGCAGCCGCCCAGGAAGATCCCACCTTTCGAGTAGAATGGGCCTTAACAGATTTTGGACACGGCAGTCCTGCCATAGAATAAGCGTGCTGGATAGAGAACCTGATCCAGCGAGAGATCGTCTGCTTAGAAGCAGGACACCCAATTTTCTTGGGATCATATAGGACAAACAGAGAGTCCGACTTCCTGTGACGAGAAGTTCTCTTCACATATATCTTCAGAGCCCTTACGACGTCCAAGGACTTTGATGTGATTGAGGAGTCAGTAGCCACTGGCACCACAATAGGTTGGTTGATATGAAATGCCGACACAACCTTCGGAAGAAACTGCTGACGAGTCCGGAGCTCAGCTCTATCTTCATGGAAGATCAAGTAAGGGCTTTTACACGATAAAGCCCCCAGCTCGTACACACGTCTAGCAGAAGCCAAGGCCAACAAAGTGTCTGCCTTCCATGTAAGAAACTTGAGCTCCACCTCCTGTAGGGGCTCAAACGAATCCGATTGGAGGAACTGCAACACCTTGTCAAGGTCCCAAGGCGCCATAGGCGGTACAAAGGGAGGTTGGATATGCAGGACCCCCTTCAAAAAGGTCTGAACCTCAGGGAGGGCAGCCAATGGACAGGGCTGAGATCTGGACCTTCACAGATCCCAACCGCAGACCCATATCCACTCCTGCTTGCAGGAATAGGAGGAAACGTCCGAGTTGAAACTCCACCGTAGGAAACTTCTTGGACTCACACCAAGAGACATATTTCTTCCAAATATGATGGTAATGCTTAGACGTTACCCCTTTCCTAGCCTGTATGAGGGTAAGAATGACTTTCTTCAGAATACCCTTCCGAGCAAGAATCAGGCGCTCAACTTCCATGCCGTCAAACGTAGCCGCGGTAAGTCTTGATAGGCGAACGGCCCCTGCTGCAGCAAATCCTCCCGAAGAGGAAGAGGCCTCGGCTCTTCTTGCAGTAGATTCTGAAGGTCCGCGTACCAAGCCCTTCTTGGCCAGTCTGGGGCAATGAGGATTGCAAGAACCCTTGTTCTCCTTATGAGTTTTAGGATTCTTGGGATGAGTGGGAGAGGAGGACACACGTACACTGACTGGAACACCCACGGAGACACCAGGGCGTCCACTGCCACTGCCTGTGGATCCCTCGACCTGGAACAATAACGCTAAAGCTTCTTGTTGAGACGAGAGGCCATCATGTCTATTTGGGGCAATCCCCAAAGATCTGTCACCTCCCTGAACACCTCCGGATGGAGTCCCTACTCTCCTGGATGGAGATCGTGTCTGCTGAGGAAGTATGCTTCCCAGTTGTCTACTCCCGGAATGAAGATGGCTGACCGCGCCAACGCGTGCTTTTCTGTCCAGAGGAGTATTCTTGTCACCTCTGACATTGCCGCTCTGCTCTTCATTCTGCCCTATCGGTTTATGTAAGCCACTGTTGTTACGTTGTCCGACTGCACTTGAATGGCCCGGTTTCTTAGAAGAGGGGCCGCTTGAAGAAGACCGTTGTAGACGGCTCTTAATTCCAGAATGTTGATGGGCAGGCCAGCTTCCAGGCTTGACCACCTTCCTTGGAAGGTCACCACTTGAGTGACTGCTCCCCAGCCCCTGAGGCTCGCATCCGTTGTTAGCAGGACCCAGTCCTGAATTCCGAACCTGCGGCCTTCCAGGAGGTGAAGCAATTGGAGCCACCAGAATGAAATCCTCGCCCTTGGCGACAGACGAATTCTCTGATGCATGTGGAGGTGAGATCCCGACCACTTGTCCAGGAGATCCAGTTGGAAAGTCTGAGCATGGAACCTCCCTGTACTGGAGAGCCTCGTAGGAGGCCACCATCTTTCCCAATAGGCTAATGCATTGATGAACTGACACCCGGGGTGGCTTCAAGACATCTCCAACCATGGACTGGATCACCAACGTCTTGACCCGCTGCACTTCCGTATCCAGGATCATTCCTGTCGAGTCTTGAGGAAGTCCCAAGGCATTGTGGGACGAAACGCATTGACGCTATACCAGATAACTAGCAGTACATTGATCCACTTTTATGGGACTAACTGGCTCCAGAGATCACTCACCGAGACCCCGCTGCCGAACCATTGCTAACAGCATCGTTCTCTCATTGCCGCTGGCCAGTTGTCCACCCGCCTGTCAGCTTGCTAGCTGAACATTATCACGATACGTGACAGTGGCAGCGGGAGCCTGCGGCCAGCACATACAGACATCCGATTTACATCACCCGGGGCGGTGACAGCCTCACCACCGGGAGAGGAGAGACGGCAGTGACATCCTAGCGGGAGGAATCGGTGAGTTCCCCGACCTTTCTGTTCACGGACACACGGTACATCACACCCGGGGCGGTGACAGCCTCACCACCGGGAGAGGAGGGACGAATACTTCACATCTATGGGAGCCACAGGCGGTAATTAAATTATAACATCTTCAGTTTTACTTTGAACTACCAATTACAGCCGGGACGCCGGCATTTAAAGCCAGCAGTATTATTTGTGTGGATCGTGCAAAAGAAACTGCAACAGTTGTTGCACAATGTCTCTAAAAAGGATACTTAAGTACATATTTTTATTGCAATATATCCAGAGAATTGTTATAATACGTATTGGTACGTTTACCAGGGATTACCTCTGGAATGTTATGCAATTTAAACCTGTGTTTGATGATATATTAACAATTTGATGCTTATACACGTTTTATCTCTATATTCCATTTTCACAGTTTGTGGATTTTTTAATCTGAAATAAAAACTGCCCCACTCGATTACTGCGATCTGAAGATGAAGGACTTTTAGCAGTACCTAGATTCTATCGTAATTCATCTGGGGGTCGAGCTTTTAGTCATGCGGCTCCGACTCTATGGAACTCAGTTCCCCGCACAGTGCGAGAGGCCCCGACTATAGAATCCTTCAAAAGTAGACTCAAGACTTTTCTGTTTACTCAAGCATTTCCTTTTAGTATCTTCATGCTTCTAGATTTTATGAAATTGTACTTTATTATTGTCTGTACTATATTATGCTATGTATCTGTTAAGCGCCTTGAGTCCTATTGGAGAAAGAGCGCTATATAAATAAAAATTATTAATTATTATTATTATTATAAATGGTATTTTATTGTATGTAGATAGTCTCCCGACCTTATTTCTGATAAATTCACAGCCATTTCTAATCTTTAAAAAAAAAAAAAAAAAAAAAAATATATATATATATATATATATATATATATATATATATATATATATATATATATATATATATAATAGCCTTGTTATTCTGTGCCTGGCCCTCTAACGCTGGGCGGAGTCACAGGCACAGATCTGGGTGGCTGGATGCAGGCCAGGAACAGTCCACTCCCTTGGTCTGCCCATCCCCGCCCAGTCCCCTCCCCATCTCCGCCTAGTCCCCTCTTTCCCTCCTCCCTGTACACTCCCTGCACCCTGGTGACACTGCAGCCGGTGAATCTTGCTGCTGCTGCACAGTCCGGAGGAGAATGCCGTGCACGAGCTCTGACTGCCGCACCCGCGGCACCCACAGCCTTCACATCATCCGTCCCCCACCCGCGGCACACGCCCCGCACCCTCCCACCTAAACCTGCAGCACCCCCCCGCCCCCCCCCCCACCCGCGGCACTCCCGCCCCTCCCCCACCTGCAGCACTGCTGCCCCCCCCCCCACAGCACCCACATATGCAGCACACCCCACCCGCGGCACTCCCGCCCCCTCCCCCACCCATAGCACCCACATCTGCAACACCCCCCACCAGCGGCACTCCCGACTCTCCCTTACCCGCGGCACCCACATATGCAGCACCCCCCACCCGCGGCACTCCCGACTCTCCCTTATCCGCGGCACCCACATATGCAGCCCACCCGCGGCACTCCCGCCCCTCCCCCACCCTTGGCACACTCCCCTCCCCCAACCGCGGCACTCCCGCCCCCACCCGTTGCGCCCACACCTGCAGCACCACCCCCACCCACAGCACTCCCGCCCCCTCCCCCACAGCACCCACATCTGCAGCACCCCCCCACCCGCGGCACTCCAGCCCTCTCCCCCACTCATAGCACCCACATCTGCAGCACCCCTCCCCCTCCCACGGCACCCCCGCCTCTCCCCCACCCGCGGCACTCCCGCCCTCTCCCCCACTCATAGCACCCACATCTGCAGCACCCCTCCCAGGGCACCTCCGCCCCGCCCCTCCCCTCCCCCACCCGCGGCACTCCCGCCCCCTCCCCCATCCATAGCACCCACATCTGCAGCCCACCCACGGCACACTCCCCTCCCCCAACCGTGGGACTCCCGCCCCTCCCCCACCCATTGCACCCACACCAGCACCCCCCGCACCTCCCCTACCTGCGACACTCTCACTCCTCCGCCACCAGCAGCACATGCCCCTCCCCCACCCACGCCACTCCCGCCCCCTCCCCCACCCGTAGCACCCACACCTGCACCCCCCCCCTGCCCCTCCCCCACCCACGGCACTCCCTCCCACACCCAATACACCCACACCTGCAGCACCCCCCCGCCCCTCCCCCACCCACGGCACTCCCTCCCACACCCAATACACCCACACCTGCAGCACCCCCCGCCCCTCCCGCACCCGCGGCACCCCCCGCAACTTCCCCACCAGCTGCACTCACAGCACCCACCACATCCGTCCCCCACCCACCCACGGCACGTGCCCCTCCCCCACCCATAGCACCCGCAAACCGCTGCAGCCCCCACCCCCATCTCTCCTCCCCATAACACCGCCGCACCCTCCACCCCACCTGCCCCTCCCCCACCCGCGGCACCCACAGTATCCACCACATCCGTCCCCACCCACGGCATCCACCACATCCGCCTCGCGCCCCCTCCCCCACCCGTAGCACCCACCCCCGCAGCACCCCCCGCCCCTCCCCCACCCACGGCACTCCCACCCCCACCCGCAGCACCCACCACATCCGTCCCCCACCCCCGGCACTCCCGCCCCCTTTCCCACCCATATCACCCACAAAAAAACCCCACCCCTCCCCCACCCGCAGCACCCCCCCCACCTCCATAACCACCTCTCTCCCCGCTACACCACCGCACCCCTCCCCCATACCCACCTCTTTCCCGCCCCCCCACACCTCCCCCACCTGCGGCACCCACAGCATCCACCACATCCGCCCCCCACCCGCTGCACACGCCCCTCCCCCACCCGTAGCACCCACCAACCCATCCCCCACCCGCAGCACCCCCTTACCCACCTCTCCACCCCCGCACCCTCCACCTGCAGCACCAACAGCATCCGCCCCCCACCCGCGACACCCCCCCCCCCCCCCCCCACCATATATATATATATATACACACACATACATATTTTATTTCTATTTACATAGCGCGATGTTTTATAGATTTTATTAATTCCCAGAAATGACAACCTCTGGGTTGGTTCCAAATGTGACTTTGGAAAATTCAGAATCCACCCGTGACTCTGTAGCAGTCGCGTTGCGAGAACAATTAACTGCAGCAGCTTCTCCTTGGACGACGCCTTTATCGGGAGATCGTCCAGATATGGAATGATGTTCACACCCTGTTTGCGGAGTAGTATCATCATTTCCTCCATCACCTTGGTAAACACCCTTGGTGCTGTGGAGAGGCCGAATGGCACGGCTTGGAACTGGTAATGACAGTCCAGCAATGCGAAGCGGAGATGAGCCTGATGCAGCGTCCAGATCAGAATGTGAAGGTATGCATCCTTGATATCCAGTGAGACCAGGAATTCCCCCTCTTCCAGACCTGATATCACCGCCCTGAGACTCCATTTTGAACTTGAACTCCTTTAAAAAGGGGTTCAATGACTTTAGGTTCAGAATGGGCCTGACCGAACCATCCGGTTTCGGTACCACGAAAAGGTTTGAATAATAACCTTTGTTCAGCATGTGAGGTGGTACCGGCACAATGACCTGTGCCTCTACCAGCTTCTGAACAGCGTCTTAAAGCACTGCGCCGCCCTCCAACAGAGTTGGTAAGCCCGACCTGAAGAAGCGATGAGGTGGGAGACTTTGAAATTCCAGCCTGTATCCCTGAGACACAATATCTACTACCCAGGGATCCAGGTCAGACGATACCCAGACATGACTGAAATGTCTGAGTCTCGCTCCCACAGGCCACACCACCGGGGCGTGCAGTCCACCGTCATGCAGAGGAGTTTGGGGTACTTGAAGCAGGCTTTTGTTCCAGGGAACCTGCAGTGGCAGGTTTCTTGGACTTAACCCTACCTCCCCTAAAGAAGGTATTGGATGTTCTGGCCTTTCTAGGCTTGTTAGGCCAAAAGGACTGCTGCGCAGCTGAGGAGTAGGATTTCTTCGGAGCAGGTGCTGCTGAGGGAAGAAACGGATACTTACCAGCTGTAGCAGTGGATATCCACGCGTCTAGAGCTTCCCCAAAGAGAGCCTGACCTGTATAGGGTAGCGACTCAACACTTCTTCTGGATTCCGCGTCGGCCGACCACTGGCGCAGCCACAGTCCCCGACGAGCTGAAACAGACATGGAAGAAATTCCTGCACCATGGAACCCAGGTCCTTCATGGATTCTACCATAAAACCTGTAGAATCATGAATGTTGCGTAAATATAATGCAACATCATCCTTATCCATCGTATCCCAATCCTCAAGGAAGGTAGCCGACCACAGTATTGCCTTTGCAATCCATGCACTAGCAATAGTGGAACGTAATATGGCCCCAGAGACTTAGGTGTATTATCAATCTTCCTATCTGCTGGCTCCTTTAAGGCGGTAGATTCCGGAACAGGTAAAACCACCCTTTTTGAGAGTCTGGACACAGAAGCGTCAACTATCGGAGGGTTTTCCCACCTTTTCCTATCCTCCTCAGGGAAAAGAAAATGCGGACCCCCGTAACACATCCCCATTACCATCTGTAGTGTCAGAATCGGTATCCGTGTCGTCTTGTGTGACATGCACAAGCGCGCGTTTGTGGGGGTATATAGCGGGTTGTCCTGAGGTACCAGACATGGGCCATACAGCCATAGAGCTCTGTAATACCTGGGTTGCAGATTCATTACTAGCAACCCTGTCAGAAATCTGAGAAATCCAAGTTTTCATAGAGGAAAACCACTCTGGTTCCCTTGCTGGTATCTGTGCTAAACCAGTGCTATCCTGATTACATGGAATGGGATCATCCTGAGAGGATAAATCCTCTGCAGCATATGACACAGTGTCCTTGGACATAGCTAACGGAGACCACCAGACACTACACACACACACACACACACACACACACACACACACACACACACACACGTGGGGCAGACAGAGTTCCCCCCCCAAGAAAGGCAAGAGAGAGACAGAGATCGGAGCCAACCCACAACACAGCGCTTATAGTAAAAGGCAACTCCTTACCAGCGCAGACTGTGTCCCTTAATAGGAGACACAGTCGTTTTGCAGCCTCCCCTCCCTTCTACAACCCCCTAGTACCGTGTACAGTCAGTAGAAATGCTGTGGAGGGACCTGATCTTCCATCCAGTGCTGTGCAGACAGGAAAATGGCGCTGGAACGCTGCTGGGTCCACTCTGAGGAGAAGCTCCGCCCCCTTAATGGTGCTGTCTTCCCACTCTTCAGATGATTATACTGGCCTGAGGAAAGATGCTGGCTGAGATCCTTGGACCCCAACAGGCTTGCTGACCAGTAAGGGGGGTAAGCGCTGGCCCAGGGCGCCCCTCACAGCGCCGCACTACGTGCCTCTGGTACCATCCCAGGAGTGCGGTTATTACCGTGCTACCTCCCCATTGCCGCCATCTTCACACCGGCCCCCCGTTATCTAGGGGGAGGGGGGGGGGGGCGGTAACTAACTCACCACTCTCTTCAGCTCTGTAAGGGGTTGGCAGCATGCCGCTGGGGCGAGCGGTTCCCCTGTGTGGCGGAGACCGATTAGACCCCTCTGGAGCTCAGTATCCAGTCAGCGGAGTCAGTGGCTCAGACCCCGCAGGGCGGACACTGCCCCCCCCCCCCCCCCCCCCTTAGTCCCACACTGCAGGCAGGCTGTTGCCAACAGCCTCCTGTAAAAAAAATAAACTCAAAAATAAACCTTTACTAGAAAAGCTCAGGAGAGCTCCCCTAGCTGTGACTGGCTCCTCCGGGCACATTTTCTAAACAGAGTCCGGCGGGAGGGGCATAGAGGGAGGAGCTAGCCCACACTCTAAAACTCTTAAAGTGCCAATGGCTCCTGGTGGACCCGTCTATACCCCATGGTACTAATGTGGACCCCAGCATCCTCTAGGACGTAAGAGAAACATATTTAAATGAGCCAACAGGGCTGGCGCACAACTGTGATGGTGAAGTGGGCTGACGTTGCTTCAAAACACTTGCTGGATGCTAAAGGTTTTCTTTGTCAGTTGCAGGGTTAAGATGGTTATCAGTGGGAGGGTAATTATAGTGGCAAGATGTTCCGATGATTGATAGGCATACTTAGAAAAGTGCTTGTGCTTTCCTAGAACCTTCCATAGGCCCAGTATTCTCTGTAACAAGCATTGCTAGCAAGAACATTAAAGTGATTGTGAAACTGCGTTTTGTCTCCGTAAATACAAATATAGCTTTGTGTAGGCAAGGTCTGGGACTACAATAAAACTGCTAGTTATGTCTGCCAGTATATGTACTGAGATCTCAGATGCAGAAAGACCAGACATAACCGTTATGTCCTTGGCAGTAAAATTATTAAATATTACCAAATAAGAGATTCTGTTTGATTGCTTTCAATTAGAGTAACACATATGCATATGATAATAAATGTAACAGATTGCAAATACCTCTGAGATTTCAAGTAATCATCCTTTAATGGAAAAAGTTGTTCTTCTACTTTTTCCCATCTTTCCAGGCAGCTCCAAAGCCAATCCGGGTTTACAACATGAAGGTGTTCACAACTCTGAGCTTGTTTGACTTTTTCAGTACCTAGAAGCAGGGTAGAAAAAAATATCAGTATGCAAAATGAATACCAAAAACCAACGGCTCCAACAGGGACACAAATCTGCTAGTAGCATTTGAATGCAAATCTTTATGTACTTACAAGAATCTTAATATGAAAAAAATAAGAATTTACTTACCGATAATTCTATTTCTCGTAGTCCGTAGTGGATGCTGGGAACTCCGAAAGGACCATGGGGAATAGCGGCTCCGCAGGAGACTGGGCACAAAAGTAAAAGCTTTAGGACTACCTGGTGTGCACTGGCTCCTCCCCCTATGACCCTCCTCCAAGCCTCAGTTAGGATACTGTGCCCGGACGAGCGTACACAATAAGGAAGGATTTTGAATCCCGGGTAAGACTCATACCAGCCACACCAATCACACCGTACAACCTGTGATCTGAACCCAGTTAACAGCATGATAACAGAGGAGCCTCTGAAAAGATGGCTCACAACAATAATAACCCGATTTTTGTAACAATAACTATGTACAAGTATTGCAGACAATCCGCACTTGGGATGGGCGCCCAGCATCCACTACGGACTACGAGAAATAGAATTATCGGTAAGTAAATTCTTATTTTCTCTGACGTCCTAGTGGATGCTGGGAACTCCGAAACGACCATGGGGATTATACCAAAGCTCCCAAACGGGCGGGAGAGTGCGGATGACTCTGCAGCACCGAATGAGAGAACTCCAGGTCCTCCTCAGCCAGGGTATCAAATTTGTAGAATTTAGCATACGTGTTTGCCCCTGACCAAGTAGCTGCTCGGCAAAGTTGTAAAGCCGAGACCCCTCGGGCAGCCGCCCAAGATGAGCCCACTTTCCTTGTGGAATGGGCTTTTACAGATTTTGGCTGTGGCAGGCCTGCCACAGAATGTGCAAGCTGAATTGTACTACAAATCCAACGAGCAATAGTCTGCTTAGAAGCAGGAGCACCCAGCTTGTTGGGTGCATACAGGATAAACAGCGAGTCAGATTTTCTGACTCCAGCCGTCCTAGAAACATATATTTTCAGGGCCCTGACTACGTCCAGCAACTTGGAGTCCTCCAAGTCCCTAGTAGCCGCAGGTACCACAATAGGCTGGTTTAAGTGAAACGCTGAAACCACCTTAGGGAGAAATTGAGGACGAGTCCTCAATTCTGCCCTGTCCGTATGAAAAATTAGGTAAGGGCTTTTATAGGATAAAGCCGCCAATTCTGAGACACGCCTGGCTGAAGCCAGGGCTAACAGCATTACCACTTTCCATGTGAGATATTTTAAGTCCACAGTGGTGAGTGGTTCAAACCAATGTGATTTTAGGAACCCCAAAACTACATTGAGATCCCAAGGTGCCACTGGAGGCACAAAAGGAGGCTGTATATGCAGTACCCCCTTGACAAACGTCTGAACTTCAGGAACTGAAGCTAGTTCTTTCTGGAAGAAAATCGACAGGGCCGAAATTTGAACCTTAATGGACCCTAATTTTAGGCCCATAGACAGTCCTGTTTGCAGGAAATGCAGGAAACGACCCAGTTGAAATTCCTCTGTAGGGGCCTTCCTGGCCTCACACCACGCAACATATTTACGCCAAATACGGTGATAATGTTGCACGGTTACATCCTTCCTGGCTTTGATCAGGGTAGGGATGACTTCATCCGGAATGCCTTTTTCCTTCAGGATCCGGCGTTCAACCGCCATGCCGTCAAACGCAGCCGCGGTAAGTCTTGGAACAGACAGGGTCCCTGCTGGAGCAGGTCCTTTCTTAGAGGTAGAGGCCACGGGTCCTCCGTGAGCATCTCTTGAAGTTCCGGGTACCAAATCTTTCTTGGCCAATCCGGAGCCACGAGTATAGTCCTTACTCCTCTCCTTCTTATGATTCTCAGTACCTTGGGTATGAGAGGCAGAGGAGGGAACACATACACTGACTGGTACACCCACGGTGTTACCAGAGCGTCCACAGCTATTGCCTGAGGGTCCCTTGACCTGGCGCAATATCTGTCTAGTTTTTTGTTGAGGCGGGACGCCATCATGTCCACCTTTGGTTTTTCCCAACGGTTCACAATCATGTGGAAGACTTCTGGGTGAAGTCCCCACTCCCCCGGGTGGAGGTCGTGTCTGCTGAGGAAGTCTGCTTCCCAGTTGTCCACTCCCGGAATGAACACTGCTGACAGTGCTATCACATGATTTTCCGCCCAGCGAAGAATCCTTGCAACTTCTGCCATTGCCCTCCTGCTTCTTGTGCCGCCCTGTCTGTTTACGTGGGCGACTGCCGTGATGTTGTCCGACTGGATCAACACCGGCTGACCCTGAAGCAGAGGCCTTGCTTGACTTAGGGCATTGTAAATGGCCCTTAGTTCCAGGATATTTATGTGAAATGACGTTTCCATGCTTGACCACAAGCCCTGGAAATTTTTTCCCTGTGTGACTGCTCCCCAGCCTCTCAGGCTGGCATCCGTGGTCACCAGGACCCAGTCCTGAATGCCGAATCTGCGGCCCTCTAGAAGATGAGCACTCTGCAACCACCACAGGAGAGACACCCTTGTCCTTGGAGACAGGGTTATCCGCTGATGCATCTGAAGATGCGATCCGGACCATTTGTCCAGCAGATCCCACTGAAAAGTTCTTGCGTGGAATCTGCCGAATGGAATCGCTTCGTAAGAAGCCACCATTTTTCCCAGGACCCTTGTGCATTGATGCACTGACACTTGGCCTGGTTTTAGGAGGTTCCTGACTAGCTCGGATAACTCCCTGGCTTTCTCCTCCGGGAGAAACACCTTTTTCTGGACTGTGTCCAGAATCATCCCTAGGAACAGCAGACGTGTCGTCGGAATCAGCTGCGATTTTGGAATATTTAGAATCCACCCGTGCTGTCGTAGTACTACTTGAGATAGTGCTACTCCGACCTCTAACTGTTCCCTGGACCTTGCCCTTATCAGGAGATCGTCCAAGTAAGGGATAATTAAGACGCCTTTTCTTCGAAGAAGAATCATCATTTCGGCCATTACCTTGGTAAAGACCCGGGGTGCCGTGGACAATCCAAACGGCAGCGTCTGAAACTGATAGTGACAGTTCTGTACCACAAACCTGAGGTACCCTTGGTGAGAAGGGCAAATTGGGACATGGAGGTAAGCATCCTTGATGTCCAGAGACACCATATAGTCCCCTTCTTCCAGGTTCGCTATCTCTGCTCTGAGTGACTCCATCTTGAATTTGAACCTTTGTATGTAAGTGTTCAAGGATTTCAGATTTAAAATAGGTCTCACCGAGCCGTCCGGCTTCGGTACCACAAACAGCGTGGAATAATACCCCTTTCCCTGTTGTAGGAGGGGTACCTTGATTATCACCTGCTGGGAATACAGCTTGTGAATGGCTTCCAATACCGCCTCCCTGTCGGAGGGAGACGTTGGTAAAGCAGACTTCAGGAACCGGCGAGGGGGAGACGTCTCGAATTCCAATTTGTACCCCTGAGATACTACCTGCAGGATCCAGGGGTCCACTTGCGAGTGAGCCCACTGCGCGCTGAAATTCTTGAGACGACCCCCCACCGTACCCGAGTCCGCTTGTAAGGCCCCAGCGTCATGCTGAGGACTTGGCAGAAGCGGGGGAGGGCTTCTGTTCCTGGGAAGAGGCTGCCTGCTGCAGTCTTTTTCCCCTTCCTCTGCCCCGGGGCAGATATGAGTGGCCTTTTGCCCGCTTGCCCTTATGGGGACGAAAGGACTGAGCCTGAAAAGACGGTGTCTTTTTCTGCTGAGAGGTGACCTGGGGTAAAAAGGTGGATTTCCCAGCCGTTGCCGTGGCCACCAGGTCCGATAGACCGACCCTAAATAACTCCTCCCCTTTATACGGCAATACTTCTATATGCCGTTTGGAATCCGCATCACCTGACCACTGTCGCGTCCATAACCCTCTTCTGGCAGAAATGGACAGCGCACTTACTCTTGATGCCAGAGTGCAAATATCCCTCTGTGCATCTCGCATATATAGAAATGCATCCTTTAAATGCTCTATAGTCAATAATATACTGTCCCTGTCCAGGGTATCAATATTTTCAGTCAGGGAATCCGACCAAGCCACCCCAGCACTGCACATCCAGGCTAAGGCGATTGCTGGTCTCAGTATAACACCAGTATGTGTGTATATACTTTTTAGGATATTTTCCAGCTTCCTATCAGCTGGCTCCTTGAGGGCGGCCGTATCCGGAGACGGTAACGCCACTTGTTTTGATAAGCGTGTGAGCGCCTTATCTACCCTAGGGGGTGTTTCCCAACGCGCCCTAACCTCTGGCGGGAAAGGGTATAATGCCAATAATTTTTTAGAAATTAGCAGTTTTTTATCGGGGGAAACCCACGCTTCATCACACACCTCATTTAATTCATCTGATTCAGGAAAAACTACGGGTAGTTTTTTCACACCCCACATAATACCCTTTTTTGTGGTACTTGTAGTATCAGAAATGTTCAAAACCTCCTTCATTGCCGTGATCATGTAACGTGTGGCCCTACTGGAAAATACGTTTGTTTCCTCACCGTCGACACTGGAGTCAGTGTCTGTGTCGACCATCTGAGGTAACGGGCGCTTTAGAGCCCCTGACGGTGTTTGAGACGCCTGGACAGGTATTAACTGTTTTTCCGGCTGTCTCATGTCGTCAACAGTCTTTTGTAAAGTGCTGACGCTATCACGTAATTCCTTCCATAAGACCATCCAGTCAGGTGTCGACTCCCTAGGGGGTGACATCACTATTACAGGCAATTGCTCCGCCTCCATACCATTTTCCTCCTCATACATGTCGACACAACGTACCGACACACAGCACACACACAGGGAATGCTCTGATAGAGGACAGGACCCCACTAGCCCTTTGGGGAGACAGAGGGAGAGTTTGCCAGCACACACCAGAGCGCTATATCTATACAGGGATAACCTTATATAAGTGTTTTTCCCTTATATAGCTGCTGTATTTATTAATCTGCCAAATTAGTGCCCCCCCTCTCTTGTTTTACCCTGTTTCTGTAGTGCAGGACTGCAGGGGAGAGTCAGGGAGACGTCCTTCCAGCGGAGCTGTGAGGGAAAATGGCGCTTGTGTGCTGAGGAGATAGGCTCCGCCCCCTTCTCGGCGGCCTTTCTCCCGCTTTTTTAAAGAAAAACGGGCAGGGGTTAAATGCATCCATATAGCCCAGGAGCTATATGTGATGTATTTTTAGCCATCTAAGGTGTTTTTATTGCGTCTCAGGGCGCCCCCCCCCAGCGCCCTGCACCCTCAGTGACCGGAGTGTGAAGTGTGCTGAGAGCAATGGCGCACAGCTGCGGTGCTGTGCGCTACCTTATTGAAGACAGGACGTCTTCTGCCGCCGATTTCCCGGACCTCTTCTGTCTTCTGGCTCTGTAAGGGGGCCGGCGGCGCGGCTCTGGGACCCATCCATGGCTGGGCCTGTGATCGTCCCTCTGGAGCTAATGTCCAGTAGCCTAAGAAGCCCAATCCACTCTGCACGCAGGTGAGTTCGCTTCTTCTCCCCTTAGTCCCTCGGTGCAGTGAGCCTGTTGCCAGCAGGACTCACTGAAAATAAAAAACCTAATTTAAACTTTTACTCTAAGCAGCTCAGGAGAGCCACCTAGTATGCACCCTTCTCGTTCGGGCACAAAAATCTAACTGAGGCTTGGAGGAGGGTCATAGGGGGAGGAGCCAGTGCACACCAGGTAGTCCTAAAGCTTTTACTTTTGTGCCCAGTCTCCTGCGGAGCCGCTATTCCCCATGGTCCTTTCGGAGTTCCCAGCATCCACTAGGACGTCAGAGAAATAGGCATTTATATAGATTTTGACAGCAGAAAATTACATACTAATTAGTGTCACTCTTACAAGGATGTTAAGAGTATGCATTTGTAAATCAATCATTCTGCCAAGTGCTTTCTTCTGTTAGTTTCCCATATACCTTCCTCCAAGACGGACACTACCAACAGACAAACTATGGCAGTTGGCCTACAATGCTAAGGATAAGGGGGCCCATAATTTACTGAGTGATATAAGATCACCCAAACACTTTGGTACACCTGCTCAGTTTGCCTATCACAAACAGGTTTCAATTAAACACTAGCATCTCCATCACTGGCTGAGGCTTCAGAAGAGGAAGGGGGATAAGTTTGATTATGTATGTCCAGCCCTAGAATCTTCTTCCCTGCAGATTCTTACACTGTAAAGCAGAGGGATGTATTATGCATGGCGAGTGGTTGCTCCTCCGTGTCAGTGACAGGCTGGGAGCAAGTGGCATGTATAATACATTTTCTTTCATTTAGGCAGAGCCATCTTCACCTTATGTTTATTGTTATTGTAAGATACCTTTAATGTTCAACGCTACATAATTTACAGCACTTTATAAATAAAATTATAATAATGCCTTGACTATGTGTATGTAAAAGCCAGTACACATTGCATTGTCAAGAACTTAGAGATAACCCACTACTGGATAACAATATAACATATTACTCGGACTACCCATAGCAAATAGAAAACCAAACTATTACATACAGCTAGCTCCTTCCTAAACTCACGGTGCTGTTAGAATCAATATTTCCATTGTATTATTAGATGTATTTTAAAGACTTATGCTGTAAATAGAACACTAGCAAAAATGAACAGGGAGTGAACAAAATACGAATAAGGAGTGAATAAAATACTAGCAAAAATGAACAGGGAGCGGTGCTTTTCAACACCTGACTACTGCTATTGGGTATTGAGGAGAATTCACAAGGTTGGGGGAAACCCATAATGATTTTACAGGCAGGCATATTATATGGAGAAGGAACTGACCAAAACCAATATGGAGTTGCACGTACTTACACTGAATCTCAAGTTACCTTAACGCGGATTGTGTACTGAATAGCAAAAAGACACAGAAGTGGGACTAGTTAAGTACCAAAGAAAACCCTTAGATAATACGGTATTTTGCCAGTCATTTTGTAACCAACTTTTAACCCTGTTCTGATTGAGTCCCCTTTTTCAATCAAACAGACAATTCAAATTTGGTCCACCTGAGTTGGATTGGCTCTTGATCATATGTATTTTATATATATATATATATATATATATATATATATATATATATATATATATATATATATATATATATATATATATATAACATTAAGTATCTCTTTCTGACCACAAGTCACCCTGAGTGTGATAATGTCCTACTTGGTTCCAGCATCTATTGTCGGTTTTTATAAGACCAGGTGCAGCATTCATTTATTATTAATTTATTATTCTATCAGTACGTTCTATCTATTACCGCTCTGATACCTCCTTTACTATTTCTTTATGCAACAATATCCTTGAGCTTAGTTTATCCAGTGTAGCGGAGTTGATTGCAGGTGACCCTTGGTAACCTGGCTCTGAAATGCACATCGAACGATACACTCATGTGTATCGTGTGCGCATGTCTTGAAGGTTCACCTAACCATTATGTGAAGTTGCTAGCCTTGCGCTGACTGGCAGCGCTTTATGTGACCTTTTTGAGCCTACACAGCATCCGTTCGAGTCAAGACCGAAGCGCATCGTACTTCCGGCTTCCGCTAGCTGGAACGCAATGCGTTCCACAGACAACGCGATGAACGGTTTCAGTGGTTTTTCATGTTTTAGACACTCTACTTTGCATGTTTCCTGGTTGACATCGATATATAGGAGGGTGAATATGTTTGGGTGTGCTTGGTACCTTTATTTCAGCATGCGTGATCATGGGGTAGGACCCGTTTTTATGCACACAGTATACTTCCGGTTGTAGGGTATATAAGGCCACCCCACCTACTTTTTGGGTGGTGTGGCTGTAGAGGACTTGTTGGTTGGAGTTGATCCCCAGAGGTGAGCATTGAATTACCTTTTTTGCCTGAAAATAGATCCATACAGGATTCTATGCTATTGTTATATTAGTTTATGCTACTGTTTTTACAGTGATTACTTCGGTTGTCTGATGTGGTCTTTGATTGAGAGTTTGAGTAACTGCATTTGTAAGTATTATTATTACTGTCTGGGTACCTCAACTGGTGGCCTTTCTATACATACGTATAGGTGTGTGTGTACGTGTACACGTATGTATATATTAGTATACACACACACACATATATATATATATATGTGTGTGTTTTTCTGACTCATCACTGTAGATTCCCTACCTGGTGCTTGAATTTTAAGCCCTACAGTCAGTATAATGTCTGAATATGACATATTGATTTTTTGAGTAAGTGTATGATTGTACTATTTATTGACACACTGGTGCTGTTGGTTAGTGGCACTGTGTTGCGTGCTTTGAACATTGTATTTCAGACCATTAAGTTTCACACACTTGGTGTTGTTCTCTATACACGGTGAACTGTGACAAGAGTTGTGGTACTGCTCTCTCTTATCCTTACAGGGTGTGAATTGATCTTTGTTGTAATGGGTGTCTGGGACTTGGTAGTCAATTTATGTTTATATATGTATATTGATTTTTATGTTATTGATTTTTGTAGTAATCAATATGTGATGCTTTCAAATTATTATTCTTTATATGTGGAAGCTTGTCTTGATAAAGATCCTACACTGAGGATCGAAACGTCGACTACAATAAACCTGATATTGTCTGAAATAAAGTTATTGTGAAAATTGAAGCTGCTGGAGACTTCTTGACTTGACGAGTGCACCTCCACACTGTTGGACTCTGTCAATATATATAATACACACACACACACACACACACACACACACACACACACATATATACACACACACACTGCTCAAAAAAATAAAGGGAACACTTAAACAACACAATGTAACTCCAAGTCAATCACACTTCTGTGAAATCAAACTGTCCACTTAAGAAGCAACACTGATTGACAATCAATTTCACATGCTGTTGTGCAAATGGAATAGACAACAGGTGGGAATTATAGGCAATTAGCAAGACACCCCCAATAAAGGAGTTGTTCTGCAGGTGGTGACCACAGACCACTTCTCAGCTCCTATGATTTCTGGCTGATGCTTTGGTCACTTTTGAAAGCTGGCGGTGCTTTCACTCTAGTTGTAGCATGAGACGGAATCTACAACCCACACAAGTGGCTCAGGTAGTGCAGCTCATCCAGGATGGCACATCAATGCGAGCTGTGGCAAGAAGGTTTGCTGTGTCTGTCAGCGTAGTGTCCAGAGCATGGAGGCGCTACCAGGAGACAGGCCAGTACATAAGGAGACGTGGAGGAGGCCGTAGGAGGGCAACAACCCAGCAGCAGGACCGCTACCTCCGCCTTTGTGCAAGCCACAAATGTTCATATGTCTACTCAAACGATCAGAAACAGACTCCATGAGGGTGGTATGAGGGTATGACGTCCACAGGTGGGGGTTGTGCTTACAGCCCAACACCGTGCAGGACGTTTGGCATTTGCCAGAGAACACCAAGATTGGCAAATTCGCCACTGGTGCCCTGTGCTCTTCACAGATGAAAGCAGGTTCTCATTGACCGGTTTGGCAGTGGGTCAGTAATGGTGTGGGGTGGCATTTCTTTGGGGGGCCACACAGCCCTCCATGTGCTCGCCAGAGGTAGCCTGACTGCCATTAGGTACCGAGATGAGATCCTCAGACCCCTTGTGAGACCATATGCTGGTGCGGTTGGCCCTGGGTTCCTCCTAATGCAAGACAATGCTAGACCTCATGTGGCTGGAGTGTGTCAGCAGTTCCTGCAAGACGAAGGCATTGATGCTATGGACTGGCCTGCCCGTTCCCCAGATCTGAATCCAATTGAGCACATCTGGGACATCATGTCTTGCTCCATCCACCAATGCCACGTTGCACCACAGACTGTCCAGGAGTTGGCGGATGCTTTAGTCCAGGTCCAGGAGGAGATCCCTCAGGAGACCATCCGCCACCTCATCAGGAGCATGCCCAGGCGTTGTAGGGAGGTCATACAGGCACATGGAGGCCACACACACTACTGAGCCTCATTTTGACTTGTTTTAAGGACATTACATCAACGTTGGATCAGCCTGTAGTTTGTTTTTCCACTTTAATTTTGAGTGTGACCCCCAAATCCAGACCTCCATGGGTTAATAAATTTGATTTCCATTGATAATTTTTGTGTGATTTTGTTGTCAGCACATTCAACTATGTAAAGAACAAAGTATTTAATAAGAATATTTCATTCATTCAGATCTAGGAGGTGTTATTTTAGTGTTCCCTTTATTTTTTTGAGCAGTGTACATCATATGGAAGAGGTTTAAAATGAGACCTTGCTCAACTCTCTAGCTCAATTAGGTGAGCTGCAAGTGCAATTTAAAAAAACGTTAATAGCACATTTGTTTGTGAAAAAATTGCAGCTTTAAAAAGGCATATAACTTCAAAATCGATGAACATAGCAGCCTAAAATGTTGGGATTGTCTTTACAGCCATGGCAGCATTTAATATACCAAATTTCATTACAATCTAAAATGGTCAGTCTGAAAACTGTGTTGAGTTGGTGTGGAATAACCCTATATGGAGAGGTGGTCTTCAGTTTAATGGCTGTTTGGATCCAGCCGCACAGTATACCGCCGGAATCCCGACACCCGGCATACCGACACCATTCCTCCCTCTTGGGGATCCACGACCCCTCTGGAGCGAGAGCAGATAGAGTGGCGCGCGTGCCCACAGCATAGCGAGCCAGCAAGGGGCTCATTTGCGCTCGCCCAGCTGTCGGTATTCCAGCGGTCGGAATTCTAGGCGCCGGTATGCTGGCCGGCATACCATACTGCACCCATACGGAGGTATACACTAGCACAGGTCCTGTAATAATGAACCAGTAACATTAAAAAAAGTTGACATTTATATGTTACCCTTCCTATGCAATACTTGGTCCAATCATAAAATTCAATTGGCAGCATTATTTACCATTAACTAGTACATAATACACACACACATAGCAGCATTAGGGGGTATTCAATTAGCGGCGAAATCGCAGCAATTTACCGCGTTTGCCATTTTTGTATCTTTTTTGCCGGAAAAGGGATTATTCGTGGGTATGTGTGCTCCAGCGATATGCCCTATTCAAATGCAAATTAGTAAAAAACGTACTGTCGCGAAAAATCCCCCCAAAAAGCTAAACTAACATCGGGTAACAGTATAAAAGTTTATTATTGCTTATAATAAACATATGTCTGGTACTTAAATTGGGTCAAATCAAAAAAGAAATAAAAATAACTTTTTTCTTCAGCAAAATAAGCGCTAAAATTAAACTTGGGGTACATATTTAGGTTATTTTAGGGGACTAAAAAAAAAAAAAGTGTAAACAGACCGATTACTCCCACTTGCAAGTCTAAAAACACTTGTCCCCCTCATAAAGCACCCCAATATACCTGTCCCATACCTTGTACCCCAATTTACATCATTTTGCACTTTTTCACCGCAAAAATAACGTCATTATTGCCCAATTAAAAATAATTAAAAACTTCTACGTGCCTAATTAGTCATCCAGGGAGTGTCCCAGGGGTTCAGAAACAAACCTCGACATTTTTTACTTAAAATAGGGATTTTCCCCAAGTTTATCATATGCTCAGAGTTGGTGAATGAAATTTGCGGTAAAATTACCACAATTTTTTTTTTTTGTGGACAACTGAATATGTGCTTTTGCAAATTTACTACAATTTGCGCTAAATTCGTGTTTTTACCGCGACAATGTGATTTTGTTGCTAACTTGAATACCCCCTTAGGTTAATTCATTGCTTCTCAATGATTTTCCACCTGGATACCCCTTGGAATACTATTTACAATATGTGTACCCCTAACATTTGTAAAGCAACATTTGTAATAAATATAATCACTAGTACATCAAATATTTAGGTGCTATTATATATAAAAGCAACAAATAAACACAATTTACAAATTGTACAATTAAAGTGCACATATGCTTTCTTTTATAGAGATAGGCATTTCATGTTGTAATTGGGGTCCTACTGTGTTGCATGGGGCTAGAGATTCCTAGCACACAGCTTTCCTCTTAAAGATCCTCCATACCAACAATAAATGTCACATCCAGTCTGAGAACACAGCAGACCTGAGTGGAGTTGTTAAACACTGTTCCAGCATTTCCCAGATAGTTGGAAACTCAGGAAAGCTTTTCTAAGTTTAGCATTTGTAAGTGTTTTGAGTTTTAATAGGGTCTTGCTCAGAAAGCTTCTGCACATGTATGGCCTTGGTTTATTCCCAAGAACCATGTGGTCAAAAGAAGTGTCTGTACCTTATTCAAAAAACATTATTTACTGTAAGAAGCAATCCAAGTATTTCCTCTCAGATAAGCCTTCACAAACATATTCTTAAATTCATAGGATTAATTCTGCATTTTATTTCTTAATGTTTTCAAATCTCTAAACTATTAGCGTTTCCTTTTGTGTGTATTAATATTTCCAGACTTGCCCATTGCTGATTTAGGAACTACAATTAGAGACAACAGCTGAGTTCTTTCATCAAGGATTATTTTCAACCTATAATTTATATTGCAGTTATATTTGTGATGTATATGGTATTGAATGTATTACATCCTATGCAAAGTGGAATAAAAGTGTTACTTAAGGACGTCTGTTTGAATAAAGATTATATATACATACGTATACAGATGTAGCCACACTCATCTGAGCTGCAGTTATTCACACCCACGGCTCATAGTACTTACATTGCCTAGTCACGGGTGCAAATAGTTGCAGCCAGGAGCAGCTAATAGTTTCCGTGATGAGTGTGCACATGCATACAACATATATGTATGTGTGTGTACTTATTTTTATATAAGCCGCTACAGGGGTTGTGGGGGCTATTTTTATGCAACCCTCGCACCATCCTATATAAAACACACACACAAAAAACAACCCCTTGGCAACAAGCATCAGACCCTTGGCAACAAGCAAGAAACCCCTTGGCAATAAGCAGGGAAACCTCTTGGCAACAGGCAGGGAAACCCCTTGGCAACAGGCAGGGAAACCATTTAGTACCATGGGGTATAGACGGGTCCACTAGGAGCCATGGGCACTTTAAGAATTTGATAGTGTGCGCTGGCTCCTCTCTCTATGCCCCTTCTACCAGACTCAGTCTAGGAAACTGTGCCCGAGGAGACGGACATACTTTGAGAGAAGGATAAAGATAGTGGAGAGATTCCGAACCAGCACACACAAAACAGAGGAAAGCTATGCTAACCCAACTTTAAACAGGAACAGCAACAGCTGAACCAACAATACTTAATCAAGTAACAGTGCAGGAAGAACGAAGCACTGGGCGGGTGTATCCTCTACGGACTACGAAAAAAGGACTTACCGGTAGGTAATTAAAATCGTATTTTCTCTTACGTCCTAGAGGATACTGGGGTTCCATTTAGTACCATGGGGATGTACCAAAGCTCCCAAACCGGGTGGGAAAGTGCGGAGGTCCTGCAGAACTGAATGACCAAACTGAAGGTCCTCAGAGGCCAAAGTATCGAACTTGCAGAACTTAGCAAACATGTTCGAACCAGACCAAGTAGCCGCTCGGCAGAGCTGTAAAGCCGAGACACCCCAGGCAGCCGCCCAGGAAGAACCCACCGACCTAGTAGAGTGGGCCTGTACAGATTTTGGAACCAGCAAACCTGCCGTGAATAAGCATGCTGGATAGTGAGCCTGATCCAGCATGCAATTGTTGCTTTGATTTGGATCAGAGAGAATGAACGGCGAGTCAGATTTCATGTGACGAGCTGTCCTCTTTACGTATACCTTCAAAGCCCTCACAACATCCAAAAACGTTGAAGTTGCGGAAGTGTCAGTGATAACCGGAAACACAATAGGTTGGTTGATGTGAAATGCAGACACCTCTTTAGGAAGAAATTGCTGATGAATTCTGAGTTCAGCTCTGTCCTCATGGAAAATTACATAGGGGCTCTTGTGAGACAAAGCCCCCAGCTCCGACACAGGTCTTGCTGAAGCCAAGCCCAACAGTGTGACGGTCTTCCACGTAAGATATTTTACGTCTACCTCCTGTACTGGTTCAAACCAGTCCGATTGGAGTAACTGCAGCACCAAATTGAAATCCAAAGGTGCAGTGAGAGGCACAAAGGGAGGTTGGATGCGCAGAACACCTTTCAAGAACGTCTGGACCTCAGGGATAGAAGCCAATTGTTTTTGAAAGAAAATGAACAAGGCCGAAATCTGGATTTTTATGGAGCCCAGACGTAGGCCCACATCCACACCTGCCTGCAGAAAAAGTAGGAAATGTCCCAGGTGAAATTCCACCGCAGAATAAGTTCTGCTCTCACACCAAGAGACCTATTTCTTCCAAATACGGTGTTAATGTTTAGACGTTACCCCCTTCCTGGCTTGGATCATAGTCGGTATAACTTTGTTAGGAATAACTCTTCTGGCTAGAATCAGCCGTTCAACTTCCATGCCGTCAAACTTAGCCACGGTAAGTCCTGATAGATGAACGGGCCCTGTTGCAGAAGATCCTCATGAAGAGGTAGAGGCCACGGATCTTCAAGGAGCATTTTCAGAAGGTCCGTGTACCAGGCCCTTATTGGCCAGTCCGGAGCAATGATTATTGCTTGAACCTTTTCCCTTTTTATTCTTTTGAGAATTCTTGGGATCAGAGGAAGTGGAGGAAACACGTACCCCATCTGATAAACCCATGGAGTCGTCAGAGCATCTACCACCACTGCCTGTGGGTCTCTCGACCTGGAACAATGCCGCTTAAGCTTCTTGTTGAGACGAGAGGCCATCATGTCAATTTGTGGGTATCCCCACCGACGTGTCAAGCACCTGAACACATCCGGGTGCAGGCCCCACTCCCCCGGGTGCAGGTCATGTCTGCTGAGGAAGTCTGCTTCCCGGTTGTCTACTCTCGGAATGTAGACCGCTGACAACGCCACAGCGTTTTTTTCTGCCAGAGGAGAATTCTTGACACCTCTGAAATTGTTGCCCTGCTTTTCGTTCCGCCCTGTCGGTTAATGTATGTCACTGCCGTCACGTTGTCCGACTGGACCTGAATGGCCCGATCGTGAAGATAAGAGGCCTGCAGAAAGGCGTTGTATATGGCCCTGAGTTCCAGAATGTTGATTGGAAGGATGACGTCCTAACTTGACCATCTTCCTTGAAACTGCATAACCTGGGTGACTGCTCCCCAACCTCTGAGGCTGGCGTCCGTGGTTAACATGATTCAGTCCTGAATTCCGAACCTACCACCCTCGACGAGGTGATAAATCTGTAGCCACCACAGAAGGGAGATCCTGGCTTTTGGGGACAGACGGATCCTCTGGTGCATGTGAAGATGCGATCCGGACCATCTGTCCAACAGATCGAGCTGGAAGGGTCTTGCGTGAAATCTTCCCTACTGAAGCGCCTCGTAAGAGGCCAATATTTTCCCCAGAAGGCGAATGCATAGATGTACCTATATCCGGGTTGGCTTCAGGACATCCCGAATCCTCGACTAGATTACCAATGCCTTTTCCAACGGAAGGAACACTTTGTGACTTCGTGTCCAGTATCATTCCCAGGAACGGGAGCCTCCGTGTTTGCTCTAGGTGAGATTTCGGAAGGTTCAGAATCCACCCGTGATCCTGGAGAAGTTTGGTTGAGAGACCAATGCTGTCCAGCAACCTCCCCTGGACGGTGCCTTTATCAGAAGATTGTCCAGGTACGGAATTATGTTAATTTCCTGCTTGCGGAGTATAAACATCATCTGTGCCATCACCTTAGTGAACACTCTCGGTGCCGTGGAGAGACCAAATGGCAGGGCCTGGAAATGGTAGTGACAGTCCTGCAGTGTAAACTGTAGATAAGCCTGATGAGGCGGCCAGATCGGAATGTGAAGGTACGCATCCTTGATATCCAGAGACACTAGGAAATCCCCTTCCTCCAGACCTGAGATCACCGCTCTCAGAGACTCCATCTTGAACTTGAACACTCTTAAGAACAGGTTCAAGGACATGAGGTTCAGAATTGGTTGTACCGAACCATCCGGTTTCGGTACTACAAACAAGTTGGAATAGTACTCCTTGTTGTGCAGGTGAGGTGGAACTGGAACAATAACTTGAGTCTAACGGTTTTTGGATGAAGCTGGCGAGCCTGATTTGAAGAATCTGTGAGGTGGGAGCTCTTGGAACTCCAGTCTGTAGCCCTGGGAAATAAAATCCATGACCCAGGGATCCCAGCACGAAATTGACCAGATGTGACTGAAGAATTTTAGTCGGGCTCCCACCTGACAGTCCTGCAGGCATCGTGGCCCATCATCATGCTGAAGGCTTTGAGGAAGCAGAGCCTGAGCTCTGTTTCTGAGCACCTGTAGCTGCTGGTTTGCGTGGTTTACCTCTTGCACCTCTGGAGGCCGTAGAAGCACCTTGGATTTTTCTTTAAACTTGGCTGTCCGAAAGGACTGTAAATTTGAAGCTGAATAAGCTTTCCTGGCTGGGAAAGCTGCGGAAGGAAGATACGTAGACTTATCCGCAGTAGCTTTAGAGATCCATTTGTCTAGTTAGTCTCCAAACAAGGCCTCTCCTGTGAATGGTAGGCCTTCCACGCCTTTCCTGGAGTCCGCATCAGCAGTCCACTGGCGTAGCCACAAGCCTCTGCGTGCTGACACTGCCATAGCAGTGGTGCATGCATTAAGCAAACAAATCTCTTTTATGGCTTCCACCATAAAGTTTGCAGAGTCCTGTATATGTTGCAGAAGTAAAACAACATCCCCCCTAGACAAGGAATCTAACCCCTCAATTAGGTTACCTGACCATTTAGCAATAGCTTTTGTGATCCACGCACATGCAATAGTGGGTCTCTGGGCCACCCCAGCAGCTGTGTACAATGATTTGATTGTAGTCTCAATTTTACAATCAGCAGTATTTTTTAGGGGAGGGTGCACCAGGGACAGCCAATACAATTTTTCGTGACAGTCTAGAGACTGATGCGTCCACTATCGGTGTATTTTCCCATTTTTTTCCTAACCTCCAGAGGAAAAGATGAGAGCAACCTTTCAAGGATTTGAAATTTCTTATCAGGATTAACCCACGGTTCATCAAACAGGGTATTCAATTCCTTTGATGCAGGAAGTGACTGAGGACCTCTTTTTTTCACATTAAAATAAGATTCCTCATACTCTTCTGACACCTTATCAGGAATTTGCAGAACATCTCTGATAGCCTCTATAAGAGCCTCTATTCCTTGTGACAGAGTAGCATCCCCCCAAATCCTACATGTCTGACCCATCAGAGTGAGACTGCAGGATATGGACCAGAGATCGGTTTTGCGGACAAATGGGAGGGGATTAAGACGCTGGTTTGGGGACTGAGTCTCTAATCATAAACTCATCCACATTCTGTCTTAAGTATTGCGTCTCTTTCTCATTGCAGGATACCTTTGTAGAAATATTTGAGATCATTCCCTTAATGGAATTAACCCACTCCGGTTCAGCCCCGCTATTCTAGGAAGGTACCCAGTAGTGAGCACCCTGGTGAAGAGGAACACTCCGCTGTACAAGAAACACACTCTTTGCCTGACATAATGTAAATGTGACAGCACACACACACACACAGGAAAAGGTTAAGCACAATTAAACCACAAAGAGCCCTTCAGGGAGACACAGAGTTATTTAGAGCCAGCCCCCACCCTGCCCTTATCGCTAATGCCAAGCTTAGCCGGGTCGCAGACTAAGTACCCTGACAGGGGACTTAGTACACTAATAATCGCTCCCCCCCCTGCTATGACCCCCTGGTACCGCTGAGGTAATCTGGAGTCTCTCCAGAGGAGCTGCGCGTCCCTGTCAGTCAGCACCTGTGTCCACTGCAGAGGGAAAATGGCGCTGGTGAGCTGCGGGATCCGCTCATAGTGAATGCCCCGCCCTTTCAATGGCACGCGGTCGTCTTGCTTTTTTTTATACTGGCTGAGGTAACCTGTTGATTAAAATGGAGAGAAAACAGTTTTCAGGCTGTTTTTGCCAGTGTGGGTACTGTGTACAGTGCACTGAGATGCAGTTGTGTACCGTGTCTGAAGACGCATTCTGCTCCGGTTAGAAGCCGTGCGTCTCCGAACCCTCACACCGTCATAATGGCCGGCGACCCGCTAGTCGGGATGCCGGCTTAGTAGTCACCACTCTTCATTCTTCTGGCACTGATAGGGGTGGTGGCATGCTGCGAGAATGTACGCTCGCCGTGGTGGGGCTTGCAAATAGTTCCCTCAAGAGCTCAGTGTCCTGTCAGCGGAGAACGGGACCATTAACCCTTCAAGAGGTTGGGCCGTCCAATCCCTCCCCCCCTCCCCGAAGCAGGCAGGCTGGTGCCAACCAGTCCTACCTGAAAAATAACAAACATATAAAATAAATGCAGAAAACTCTTCAGGAGCTTCAATAAGCGTGACCGGCTCCTCAGGGCACATTTTCTAAACAGAGTCTGGTAGGAGGGACACAGAGGGAGGAGCCAGCCCACACTATCAAATTCTTAAAGTGCCCATGGCTCCTAGTGGACCAGTCTATACCACATGGTACTAAATGGAACCCCAGTATCCTCTAGGACAGGGGTGGCCAACCAGTCAGAGACAAAGAGCCCAAAAAAATGTGTTCGGTACGTCGAAGAGCCGACATCAAGCCGAAGGCGCACATGCAAAAATGGGGTGTGGCCTTGTACCGTCTAGGCCACACCCCTGGTATAAAATACGTTGAAAAAGCCAGATCCAACATAAAATACATTGAAAAATCTACTTCCACATAAAATAATTGTAAAAGCCAGATCCACATAAAATATATTGAAAAATCCAGATTCACATAATACACTTCAGCTCCCCCATGTGTCACTTCAGCCAGTACCCTGCTGTGTCACTTCAGCCAGCACCCTCCTGTGTCACTTCAGCTTCCCCCAATTCATGCCACTGCAGCAGCCCCTTATGTGTCCTCTGTTTGCTGGTGGGTGTCTCATCTCTAGTATCTGACTCCCTCAGTTCTAAGTCCCCGTAATGCTGCTGCGTGTTTTTCTGGAGAGCAGTGGTTACCGAATATGTTGTGGTCATGTGACTGTGTGTTAGGAGCCACATTTGAAGAAAGAAAGAGCCACATGTGGCTCAAGAGCCACAGGTTGGCCACCGCTGCTCTAGGATGTAAGAGAAAAGAGCAATACAAAGAAGATATTTCTAACCACATATCCAAGAGTGGTATATTTATCTTATAAAAAGGTCCAGGCTGTGCCAAAATAGTTCTATGTGGAGATAATGTAGGGTGTAGGTGAAGGATGTTTACTGATTCTGAAATGGCTGCTCAGGGAAGTACTGTTCAAATTCTTTGGATAGATCATCACTGTACAAGTCATGTTTGAGGAGGTCTGATGTGAAATCATTTGAGTTATCTGGGAAATTTTACATTTTGTGAAATTTTTCTGTCAAAACTGTGTGTCAAGAGTGAGGCAGTAATGTGCTGCTTCCCTGTGAGCAGTATCTCTATGGGGTCTATTCATGAAGCAGTGAAAAGAGTGGAGAAGTGAGCCTATGGAGAAGTTGCCCATGGCAACCAATCAGCTGCTCCATACAATTGTTTAGTATGCAAATTATAAAACGGTTACGTCAATGCAGATTGGTTTCCATCAGCAACTTCTCCACTGGCTCACTTCTCCACACTTTTCACTGCTTCATGAATAGATCCCTCTGAGAGCTGTTACTGCGTAAACATGTGGAGTGATACAGATGTGGATTTGTGATTAGGTTCAAATTACAGTTGGAAATAGATCAAGCCTGAGGAGTATAGTCGTTGGAAAATAATGCACGGTCATGTGATCCAATGTGTCCAATCATGCTGGTGAAATCAGTCTCAATATACATCATTTTATAAATCTCTCTCTCTCTATACATCTATCTATCTATCTATCTACACACACACACACTGTATATATTGTACAGCTTTTGTATAGATTTTAGAGACCCTTTTGATCAAACATTGACAATAGGTATTGGACTATGTTACAGAGAGAGGTTTTGTTTCTCTTGCATAAGATAATGATAGTTATTGCAAATGCAGTTTTCCTACCTGTCCTTGCTGCAATCAGGTGTGTCACTTTGGTAGGATCATCACCATTTAAAACCAGGTTTTTGCTGATTTTTGCACCCAATGCTCTGGCATGGTAATATTCCCGTGTTCTCTCAATGGGAAAGTTTGTAGGATGAAGGCCACTGAAAGCAATAATCGTGCTTTCCAAAATTTTACTCTTTAGCTCTGGCACTATTTTACGAATATCTGGGACCTCTTCTATCTCTTTCTTCAGGTATCGATCATACTTTGCATAATAATCTGTGTGTACTCTGACAAGAATCTCCTCAAGGTATATTAAATGATCATCTTCATCCATGTCATCACTATCATAATCATCTTCTTCCATACTTTGATCTAATGACTCTCCAACTGTAATACCAGACTGTTCGCTATTCTGGGATTCCGTTTCTACCTCCTTTTTATCTGTATTTCCATTTCCCAAGTCACAAAGACTGTCCTGTTCTACATCCTTAACCTCCATCTCCTCAACTTCTGTTAGCATTTTATCTTTTGAATCAAATAATAGTCTGTCATCACTACTGTGGTTCTCAGTCCCCTGTTTGTCAGATAAATCCTCTTTACAAGGTTCTTGTGACACAGCATACACCTGGTCCAGTGTTTTTGACTTCCTCCAACTTCTTTTACATTCATTTTCGCTCCCAGAGGAAGAAGGAGATTGTGTTTTTCTAATGTCAGACTCGCTGTCACTATCACTGGAAAGGTCAAAGTCTAGATCCTTTGCTGCATCAGTCTTTATTTGAGAATTGGCAACCACTGTCCTATCATCTTGCCCTACAGATGGTTGAGTTTCCGTCAATTGTGTTACATCCTTGCCATCAGAGAGACAGGTATCCTGACTTGCAGCAGTGTCTTGTTCCTGTTGCCCATCACTGGCATCAGACTCCCTTTTGAGGTTGCTGTCTGAAGGGCCACCATTGAGCTCCTTTTTGCTTTTGCCAAGCCCATTACTCTGCTCCTCTAGAGGAAGGTTCTTGGCCTGATCAGAGTCCTGTGCAAGCGATTCAGACTGCTGTGCTTCTGCAGATACTTTAGAAATGCTTTCTGTAGGGGGAAAAAAAATTGGAAATGGGATTATCCACAGTAAAGCTTGTTAGTTCAGAAATAAGACTACATTTCTGAGCATAAGGTATTTTACTGAAGTACCCTTAATGATAACAATAGAATTAAAATGAAATGGTCATGTATAGAAGAGCGCATAAAGTAAGGGGCCCTATACACTACAGCGACATGTCGGACCCTCATGTCGCAAAAGAGTTCCCTTGAACCGCTCGGCAGCCTCCCAGGTGCCAGGATCGCATAGGATACATTGTATGTGGTCCTTTTGCATACGATCCCAGCCATGCCTGCGGGAACAGACATATCACGAGTGCAGCACTAACGGCCTAGGGGCTCCGATCCGATGCTCACGGGACCACACATCGGATGTAAAACGCATCCGATTTGCCACTTTCCCACCGATTCATCGCCCAAAAGGTCGAAATCGGATGAAATTAGGCATTATCGTTGTAATGATTAACAATAAATGTTATTTTGATAAACGTTTATAGTTTTATACTATGAATAAAGTAGGGAAAAAAATAAGATTTTACTTACCGGTAAATTTATTTCTCGTAGTCCGTAGTGGATGCTGGGGACTCCGTAAGGACCATGGGGAATAGACGGGCTCCGCAGGAGAAAGGGCACTTTAAGAAAGAATTTGGATACTGGTGTGCTCTGGCTCCTCCCTCTATGTTCCTCCTCCAGACCTCAGTTAGAGAAACTGTGCCCGGAAGAGCTGACAGTACAAGGAAAGGATTTTGGAATCCAGGGCAAGACTTATACCAGTCACACCAATCACACCGTATAACTTGTGATAAACTTACCCAGTTAACAGTATGAACAACAACGGAGCATCAGATCAACCCTGATGCAACCACAACATAACCCTTATTTAAGCAATAACTATATACAAGTATTGCAGAAGAAGTCCGCACTTGGGACGGGCGCCCAGCATCCACTACGGACTAGGAGAAATAGATTTACCGGTAAGTAAAATCTTATTTTCTCTAACGTCCTAGTGGATGCTGGGGACTCCGTAAGGACCATGGGGATTATACCAAAGCTCCCAAACGGGCGGGAGAGTGCGGATGACTCTGCAGCACCGAATGAGCAAACACAAGGTCCTCCTCAGCCAGGGTATCAAACTTGTAAAACTTTGCAAGTGTGTTTGAACCTGACCAAGTAGCTGCTCGGCAAAGCTGTAATGCCGAGACCCCTCGGGCAGCCGCCCAAGAAGAGCCCACCTTCCTTGTTGAGTGGGCTTTTACTGATTTTGGAAGCGGCAAACCAGCCGCAGAATGAGCCTGCTGAAACGTGTTACAGATCCAGCGAGCAGTAGTTTGCTTTGAAGCAGGAGCACCCAGCTTGTTGGATGCATACAGGATAAACAGCGACTCAGTTTTCCTGACTCTAGCCGTTCTGGCTACATAAACCTTCAAAGCCCTGACCACATCCAGCAACTCGGAATCCTCCAAGTCACGAGTAGCCACAGGCACCACAATAGGTTGGTTCATATGAAAAGATGACACCACTTTTGGCAGAAATTGTGGACGGGTCCACAATTCTGCCCTGTCCATATGGAAAATCAGATAGGGGCTTTTATGTGACAAAGCCGCTAATTCTGACACACGCCTAGCTGAAGCCAAGGCTAATAGTATGACCACCTTCCACGTGAGAAATTTTTAACTCCACGGTTTTGAGTGGCTCAAACCAGTGTGACTTCAGGAAACTCAACACCACGTTAAGATCCCAAGGTGCCACTGGAGGCACAAATGGGGGCTGAATATGCAGCACTCCCTTTACAACGTCTGAACTTCAGGAAGAGAAGCCAGTTCTTTTTGAAAGAAAATGGATAGGACCGAAATCTGGACCTTAATGGAACCCAATTTCAGGCCCAAAGTCACTCCCGACTGTAGGAAGTGAAGGAAAACGGCCCAGCTGGAATTCCTCCGTAGGGCCATTCCTGGCCTCACACCAAGCAAAATATTTTCGCCATACACGGTGATAATGTTGAGCCGTCACATCCTTCCTAGCCTCTATCAGCGTAGGAATGACCTCATCCGGAATGCCTTTTTCTGCTAGGATCCGGCGTTCAACCGCCATGCCGTCAAACGCAGCCGCGGTAAGTCTAGGAACAGACAGGGCCCCTGTTGCACAAGTCCTGTCTTAGAGGCAGAGGCCACGGGTCCTCTGTGAGCATTTCTTGCAGATCTGGATACCAAGTCCTTCTTGGCCAATCCGGAACAAAGAGTATTGTTCTCACTCCTCTTTTCCTTATGATTCTCAGCACCTTGGGTATGAGAGGAAGAGGAGGAAATACATAGACCGACGGGAACACCCACGGTGTCACCAGTGCGTCCACAGCTATCGCCTGAGGGTCTCTTGACCTGGCGCAATATCTCTGCAGCTTTTTGTTGAGGCGGGATGCCATCATGTCCACCTGTGGCAGTTCCCACCGACTTGCAATCTGCATGATGACTTCTTGATGAAGTCCCCACTCTCCCGGGTGGAGGTCGTGCCTGCTGAGGAAGTCTGCTTCCAAGTTGTCCACTCCCGGAATGAACACTGCTGACAGTGCGCTTACGTGATTCTCCGCCCAGCGTAGAATTCTGGTGGCTTCTACCATCGCCACCCTGCTACTTGTGCCGCCTTGGCGGTTTACATGAGCCACTGCGGTGATATTGTCTGACTGAATCAGAACCGGTTGGTCGCGAAGCAGGGCGTTGAATATGGCCCGTAGTTCCAGGATATTGATGTGAAGGCAAGTCTCCTGCCTTGACCACAGCCCTTGGAAATTTCTTCCCTGTGTGACTGCCCCCCACCCTCGGAGGCTTGCATCTGTGGTCACCAGGACCCAGTCCTGAATGCCGAATCTGCGACCTTCGAGAAGGTGAGCACTCTGCAGCCACCACAGGAGAGACACCCTGGCCCTGGGGGATAGGGTGATTAATCTGAAGATGTGATCCGGACCACTTGTCCAGTAAGTCCCATTGGAAGGTCCTCGCATGGAACCTGCCAAAGGGAATGGCCTCGTATGATGCCACCCTCCTTCCCAGGACTCGAGTGCAGTGATGCACTGACACCTGTTTTGGTTTTAATAGATTCCTGACCAGTGTCACGAGCTCCTGAGCTCTCTCTATCGGGAGATAAACCCTTTTCTGGTCTGTGTCTAGGATCATGCCTAGGAGAGGCAGATGAGCTGTAGGAACCAACTGCGACTTTGGAATATATAGAATCCAGCCGTGTTGCCATTACACTTCCAGAGAAAGTGATACGCTGTTCAGCAACTGCTCTCTTGATCTCGCTTTTATGAGGAGATCGTCCAAGTACGTGATAATAGTGACACCTTGCTTCCGCAGGAGCACCATCATTTCCGCCATTACCTTGGTGAATATTCTCAAGGCCGTGGAGAGACCAAACGGCGTCTGAAATTGGTAATGACAATCCCGTACCGCAATTCTGAGGTACACCTGATGAGGTGGATAAATGGGGACATGAAGGTACGCATCCTTTATGTCCCGAGTCACCATAAAATCTCCCCCTTTCAGGCTTGCAATGACCGCTCTTAGCGATTCCATCTTGAACTTGAACCTTTTCAGGTATATGTTCAGGGATTTTAAATTCAATATGGGTCTGACCGAACAGTCTGGTTTCGGGACTACAACAAGGTCGATTAATAACCCCCTCCTTGTTGAAGGAGGGGAACCTTGACCACCACCTGTTGAAGATACAATTTGTGAATTGCAGTTAACACTGTTTCCCTCTCGTAGGCGGAAGCCGGCAGGGCCGTCGGTGAGAGGGCATCTTCTCAAAGTCCAGCTTGTATCCCTGAGACACAATATCTATTGCCCAGGGATCTAACAGGGAGTGAACCCACTTGTGGCTGAACTTACGAAGGCGTGCCCCCACCGGGCCTAGCTCCGCCTGTGGAGCCCAAGCGACATGCAGTGGATTTTTGTAGAGGCCGGGGAGGACTTCTGTTCCTGGGAACTAGCTGTGTTGTGCAGCTTCTGTCCTCTGCCCCTGCCTCTGGCAAGAAAGGACGCACCTCGGACTTTCTTGTTTCTGTATTCGAAAGGCTGCATTTGATAATGTCGTGCTTTCCTAGGCTGTGCAGGAATATAAGGCAAAATATCAGAATTACCAGCTATAGCTGTGGAGACCAGGTCCGAGAACCCTTCTCCACACAATCCTCAGCCTTCCATATGCCTCTTAAGTCGGCATCATCTGTCCATTGCATATTCTACAGGACACGTCAAGCAGAAATCGACATAGCTTTGACTCTAGGACCCAGTATACTCATGTCTCTTTGGGCATGGTTGATATATACATATCTCTTAAGACAGCATCTTTACTATATATATATCTCTATATATATATATATATATCTCTATATATATATATCTCTCTCTCTCTCTCTCTATATATATATATATATATATATATATATATCTCTCTCTCTCTCTATATATATATATATATATATATATATATATATATATATATATATATATATATACACATACATACTAGGGTCTCAATCTCAGCTGATAAGGTACCTGTCCACGCTGCCACAGCGCTATAAACCCATGCCGACACAATCGCCGGTCTAAGTAGTGTACCAGAATGTGCACGCTATCTGCAGGATCCCTGAGAAAAGCTGTTACGTCAGGGCTACCTTTTGGGCAAACGTGACACCCTAGGGGAAGATTCCCATCATATCCTGGCCCTAGTGGGGAATGGATACTGCCTGAGAATTCTTTGTGGGAAACTGCAGTCTCTTGTCTGGAGATTCACGCTCTTTTTCTTCATGAGAGGAGGGAAATTTACCTCAGCTTTCTTCCCCTTAAACATGTGTACCCTTGTGTCAGGGACAAATGAGTCATCAGTGATATGCAAATCATCTTTTATTACAATAATCATATATTGAATACTTTTCTGCTATTTTGGCCGTAACTTTGCATTATCGTAGTCGACACTGGAGTCAAACTCCGTGTCGATATCAGTGTCTATTATTTTGGATAGTGAGCATTGAGAGACTCTAAAGGTCTCTGCGACATAGGGACAGACATGGGTAGATTTCCTGTCTGTTCTCTAATCTTTTGTGCAATAAATTCACCTTAGCACTTAATTACACATATCCAAACAGGTGTCGGCGTTGTCGACGGAGACACCCTCTCACACACATATTTGCTCCATCTCCTCCTTAGGGGAGCCTTTTACCTCAGACATGTCGACACACACGTACCGACACACCACACACTCAGGGAATGCTCATCTGAAGACAATTCCCCCATAAGGCCCTTTGGAAAGACGGAGAGAGAGTATGCCAGCACACACCCCAGCGCTATTAACCCAGGAATAACACAGTAACTTAATGTTAACCCAGTAGCTGCTGTTTATATTGATTTTTGCGCCTAATTATGTGCCCCCCCTCTCTTTTTACCCTCTTCTACCGTGTAACTGCAGGGGAGAGACTGGGGTGCTTCCTCTCAGCGGTGCTGTGGAGAAAAAACATGGCGCTGGCGAGTGCTGAGGAAGAAGCCCCGCCCCCTCGACGGCGGGCTTCTGTCCCGCTTTCATGTACAATTTTGGCGGGGGCTCATACATATATATAGTGCCCAACTGTATATTATGCAAACTTTTGCCAAAGAGGTCTCTAATTGCTGCCCAGGGCGCTCCCCCCCTGTGCCCTGCACCCTACAGTGACCAGAGTATGTGGGTTTAGTGTGGGAGCAATGGCGCACAGCTGCAGTGCTGTGCGCTACCTCATATGAAGACTGGAGTCTTCTGCCGCCGAATTAGAAGTCTTCTTGCTTCTGTCACCGGCTTCTGTCTTCTGGCTCTGCGAGGGGGACGGCGGCGCGGCTCCGGGATCGGACGACCAAGGGTGCGATCCTGTGTACGATCCCTCTGGAGCTAATGGTGTCCAGTAGCCTAAGAAGCAGGACCTATCTTCAGTGAGTAGGGCTGCTTCTCTCCCCTCAGTTCCACGTAGCAGAGAGTCTGTTGCCAGCAGATCTCTCTGAAAATAAAAAACCTAACAAAATACATTCTTTTTAGCAAGCTCAGGAGAGCTCACTAAGTAGCACCCAGCTCGTCCGGGCACAGATTCAAACTGAGGTCTGGAGGAGGGACATAGAGGGAGGAGCCAGAGCACACCAGTATCCAAAGTCTTTCTTAAAGTGCCCTGTCTCCTGCGGAGCCCGTCTATTCCCCATGGTCCTTACGGAGTCCCCAGCATCCACTAGGACGTTAGAGAAAATCTATTTCCCTATAAATCTATTCTATAAAGTAGGGGTGGGGAACCTCCGGCCCGTGGGCGTATAAGGCCCGCAAAGCCATTTGTTTCCGACCCACCCGCTTGTGTGTGTCAGTGAGACACGCCGCCGCTCAGTCCAGCGGCATGTCTCAGCTGTCAGGGCAGGGAGGAGAGCGCAGCTATTTCCGGCGGCGACGGGTAGGATCTCAAACCAGTCGACGAGTTCGTGAGCCAATCAGAGCTCGCGGACCGGCAGCCAGTCAGGAGCCGCCGCTGCCGGTCCACGAGCTCCGATTGGCTTACGAACCGGCGGCTGCTTTGAGATCCTACACGCCGTCGCCCGACATAGCCATGCTCTCCTCCCTGCCCCCCTGACAGCTGAGACACGCCGCCGCCGAACGGAGCAAAAGTAGCGGGGGGGCACTGTGGGGGCATTCGTGGATCTGGCACTGTGGGGGCATTTGTATATCTGGCACTGTGGGGGCATTTGTGGATCTGGCACTGTGGGGGCATTTGTGGATCTGGCACTGTGGGGGCATTTGTATATCTGGCACTGTGGGGGCATTTGTATATCTGGCACTGTGGGGGCATTTGTATATCTGGCACTGTGGGGGCATTTGTATATCTGGCACTGTGGGGGCATTTGTATATCTGGCACTGTGGGGGCATTTGTATATCTGGCACTGTGGGGGCATTTGTATATCTGGCACTGTGGGGGCATTTGTATATCTGGCACTGTGGGGGCATTTGTATATCTGGCACTGTGGGGGCATTTGTATATCTGGCACTGTGGGGGCATTTGTATATCTGGCACTGTGGGGGCATTTGTATATCTGGCACTGTGGGGGCATTTGTATATCTGGCACTGTGGGGGCATTTGTATATCTGGCACTGTGGGGGCATTTGTATATCTGGCACTGTGGGGGCATTTGTATATCTGGCACTGTGGGGGCATTTGTATATCTGGCACTGTGGGAGCATTTGTATATCTGGCACTGTGGGAGCATTTGTGGATCTGGCACTGTGGGGGCATTTGTGGATCTGGAACTGTGGGGGCATTTGTGTATCTGGCACTGCACTGGCATATGTGTATCTGGCACTGCACTATTGGCCTATGTGTATCTGGCACTGCACTATTGGCCTATGTGTATCACGTCCAATTTTAATTAGCCACACCCATTATTTGGCGCACGCACTCAGTACCCCTAAGAGGCATAACTACTGGGGGGCAGGGAAATTTTTAAGTTGATCATTTTGTATGCCCCCCCCCCCCCCGAAGGATTTTATAAATATCCAAATGGCCCTTGGTAGAAAAAAAGTTCCCCACCCCTGCTATAAAGCATAAATAATTCTTAGTAACAAACCTTTCTTTTTCATCTGTGCCTCCCTTGAACCTGGAGGGGCATTGATGTCACCCGTACCTTGAAAGTAGACATACTTTTTAACTGTAATCAAATTAGGTGCAAATTTCCACACATCTTCTCGATCATCAATAATGCATACCATAGAGTCCCCACAGGGAAAAAGATTTCTACAGGAAAATAAAAGTAAATAATTTAAAATCATAAAGAATCTTCAACAAATATCATGGTCAGTTTAGGCTGCATACCAAAACACTAAAGGCACTGATGCTGCTTAGAAAATGAAAAAGAAAAGAATAAATCTTTGAAGAAGGTGGGTAGCTAAAGTTATAAAGGCAAAAGCCACACTAAAATAAATGCAACACTACTAAATGTAGACAAAAAGAAAAAGCAATAAGGGTAGACGGAAAGATACAGAATATATATATTGTACCGTCAGTATCTGATAATAATAATAATAATAATAAAAAGTACACCATCTTTTAAGTCATTGTCATTTTGATTCCCTATAATTATTTGGCTATTTAAAGACCTACATATGAATAGTCAGAAAATCTGACACAGTCTGTGCACTATGTACTGGCACCCTACCTTCTGGCTTCCATGGTAACCAGCAAGTACCTCCTTACAGCTAACACAGGTATCCCTAAACAACCTTTGGTGTGGATCTGCTGCCATAGCAGCTGCAGATATAACAGGGTAGAGGGAGGACATCTAACATAACCTATGCAAACCTAGCTCTTAAAACGCACAGTTCTACACTAAAAGATCGGTTAGCTTTATTCATTTTTGATGAAACATATGATATTTTTGTACTCTTTCTTTAGGTCAGAGACAAAGCTTTAGAAAAAAACAAAACAAAAAACCTATACCTACAGTATTCTTAAATAGGAGTGTGAAACAGAAAAGCAATTATTTTTCATAGCAGAAGTGTGAAGTGTCATGCAGTATTAGTAGGTTACACGAATCAAGCTTGTGAGATGACACTACTACAGAAGTAATACGGGGGTTCACTTATTTTATTGCTTTGCGAGTAGGCTAGGATGTTGACTATTATTATTCTGTCTAGTAAACAAGTTTTGTTGTCGGAGAAAGACGAATCTGTGGTTTTATTCTGCCACCCTTACAGTTCACATAATGGAAACATGACACTGAACTAAGTATTATATGTATAATTGTGCTTGTACTGTATAATGATATCAAACAAGAGGAGAAAAAATAGCAAACAGAAAAATCATCTGTCTGAAAAAAATCAAAGTATGGTAATATGTAATAAATTAAAAACAAGATTTTATTTACAAAACACCAACACGAGAAAGAAATAAAACACAAACATCAAATCATCATAAAAGATGTACCACATGCAGAGATGTGGCGAGGACACTGGGCTTAAGGGCTCACAATTTTTGATTTTAAAAAAGTAAAAGAAGAAAGGCCACTTTAAATTTTCTATTTACTGGTGCCATGAACGCTTAAACACAGATGTGTCCTCAATACACCTGTCCCTTTTACACCACATGGCACGACTTGAACGCTCCATTACAGGTAGCAATTCCTGTTATTTTCTCAAATTTAGGGGTTTATTTACTAAGCCTTGGACGGAGATAAAGTCGCTGGAGATAACGTACCAGCCAATCAGCTCCTAACTGCTATGCCACAGACTGTTTGAAAAATGACCGTTAGGAGCCGACTGGCTGGTACTTTATCTCCAGCGATTTATCTCCATCCAAGGCTTAGTAAATAGACCCCTTAGTACCTTATTCAAATCATAGCAGCATAGAACGTTGCCTATAGTGTACTATGCACTTAAGCTGGGTACACACTGGCCAATATATCAGCAGTTTAATTGAACCACCGATATATTGTGGGCGTGTTTGCGGGTGTGTAACCCTAGTACGTCTGTGAACGACGTCATTCAGGCATATCGCGCTGGCCGATATATCTGCAGACTGCACATACATTTGCTGCAGAGGCCGCTGGTGACTGACATCACATCTGGGCAGGCACACGTTAATGCCCGCCCAATTGTGACGTCAGACACATCAGGATGACAATGGGAAATGTGTACGCACTTACCGACTGTTAGGGTGGAGGATTGGCTGGACGGCCTAGTGTGTACACAACTTTAGGATTAGTATTTTCGTTGCAAAACAACTGGTATAAAGTCACACACTAAGAATAGTATAATATGTGGCGTGAAACATGGCATGGCTGTGATGCGGTCAAGATCCCGCCAAACGGAATCCCGGCGGTCAAAATACCGACACCGGAATCCCGACTGGCACAATCCCGACATATTCTCTCTCTGTGGGTGTCCTGTCGGGATTGTGCTGGTCGGGATTCTGGTGTCGGTATTTCGACAGCCGGGATCCCGTCTAGCGGGATTTTGTACTGATCCCGCATGGCTCACTCATACCGGACCTCCGTCTGTTTCCTTTTACATAGGGTAGCACCTGAGTCACATACAGCATCTGCATGCAGTGCCAGTGTTCATATGCATTGTAATTTGGTTGCACTAGCGATGCAACTAAGATGCACATGCTGTGAAAAATTATGCGGGGAGACTCATGACGTGACTTAGTCATAAAGTCAATGGGGCTATCTGAGCATAGGTGTATGTGGACACATTGGTAGATGCACATTATTCCATTTAATGAAAAGTAAAAGCACTGCACAAACCAACCTAAGATTCCCGGTTTTGGAAAATGGATCAATACACTCATCCCGAGATAATATTCGATGTGAGAAAAGCTTCTTCTCCGGATCTAAAAACCCTGCGATAAAAAGAAAAAAAAAAAGTTAGACTTTGGCGGAGTTTAAAAAGTTCATCTAAATAATTTTAGTCACAATGGATGTTTTAGTCCTTGGACCAGACAGGTTCACTGATAACTGTAATACCCCTTTCACTCCACCGCAATAACACGGGATATTGCTGTGTCGTAGCTCAGTGTAAAGGGGGTGCCCAAAAAAATAAGAATTTACTTACCGATAATTCTATTTCTCGGAGTCCGTAGTGGATGCTGGGGTTCCTGAAAGGACCAGGGGGAATAGCGGCTCCGCAGGAGACAGGGCACAAAAAGTAAAGCTTTAGGATCAGGTGGTGTGCACTGGCTCCTCCCCCTATGACCCTCCTCCAAGCCTCAGTTAGGTACTGTGCCCGGACGAGCGTACACAATAAGGAAGGATTTATGAATCCCGGGTAAGACTCATACCAGCCACACCAATCACACTGTACAACCTGTGATCTGAACCCAGTTAACAGTATGATAACAGCGGAGCCTCTGAAAAGATGGCTCACAACAATAATAACCCGATTTTTGTAACTATGTACAAGTAATGCAGATAATCCGCACTTGGGATGGGCGCCCAGCATCCACTACGGACTCCGAAAAATAGAATTATCGGTAAGTAAATTCTTATTTTCTCTAACGTCCTAGTGGATGCTGGGGTTCCTGAAAGGACCATGGGGATAATACCAAAGCTCCCAAACGGGCGGGAGAGTGCGGATGACTCTGCAGCACCGAATGAGAGAACTCCAGGTCCTCCTTAGCCAGGGTATCAAATTTGTAGGATTTTACAAACGTGTTTGCCCCTGACTAAATAGCCGCTCGGCAAAGTTGTAAAGCCGAGACCCCTCGGGCAGCCGCCCAAGATGAGCCCACCTTCCTTGTGGAATGGGCATTTACATATTTTGTCTGTGGCAGGCCTGCCACAGAATGTGCAAGCTGAATTGTATTACACATCCAACTAGCAATAGTCTGCTTAGAAGCAAGAGCACCCAGTTTTTCGGGTGCATACAGGATAACAGCAAGTCAGTTTTCCTGACTCCAGCCGTCCTGGAAACATATTTTCAGGGCCCTGACAACATCTAGCAACTTGGAGTCCTCCAAGTCCCTAGTAGGTGCAAGGCACCACAATAAGCTGGTTCAGGTGAAACACTGACACCACCTTAGGGAGAGAACTGGGGACGAGTCCGCAGCTCTGCCCTGTCCGAATGGACAAACAGATATGGCTTTTTTGAGAAAAAAACACCAATTTGACACTCGCCTGGTCCAGGCCAGGGCCAAGAGCATGGTCACTTTTCATGTGAGATGCTTCAAATCCACAGATTTGACTGGTTTTAAACCAATGTGTTTTGAGGAATCCCAGAACTACGTTGAGATCCCACAGTGCCACTGGAGGCACAAAAGGGGGTTGTATATGCAATACTCCCTTGACAAACTTCTGGACTTCAGGAACTGAAGCCAATTCTTTCTGGAAGAAAAATCGACAGGGCCGAAATTTGAACCTTAATGGACCCCAATTTGAGGCCCATAGACACTCCTGTTTGCAAGAAATGCAGGAATCGACCGAGTTGAAATTTCTTCGTGGGGCCTTCCTGGCCTCACACCACGCAACATATTTTCGCCACATGTGGTGATAATGTTGTGCGGTCACCTCCTTTCTGGCTTTGACCAGGGTAGGAATGACCTCTTCCTGAATGCCTTTTCCCTTAGGATCCGGCGTTCCACCGCCATGCCGTCAAACGCAGCTGCGGTAAGTCTTGGAACAGACATGGTACTTGCTGAAACAAGTCCCTTCTTAGCGGCAGAGACCATAAGTCCTCTGTGAGCATCTCTTGAAGTTCCGGGTACCAAGTCCTTCTTGGCCAATCCGGAGCCATGAGTATAGTTCTTACTCCTCTACGTCTTATAATTCTCAGTACCTTAGGTATGAAAAGCAGAGGATGGAACACATACACCGACTGGTACACCCACGGTGTTACCAGAACGTCCACAGCTATTGCCTGAGGGTCTCTTAACCTGGCGCAATACCTGTCCCGTTTTTTGTTCAGACGGGACGCCATCATGTCCACCTTTGGTAATTCCCAACGGTTTACAATTATGTGGAAAACTTCCCCATGAAGTTCCCACTCTGCCGGGTGGAGGTCGTGCCTACTGAGGAAGTCTGCTTCCCAGTTTCCATTCCCGGAATGAAACACTGCTGACAGTGCTATCACATGATTTTCCGCCCAGCGAAAAGTCCTTGCAGTTTTTGCCACTGCCCTCCTGCTTCTTGTGCCGCCCTGTCTATTTACGTGGGCGACTGCCGTGATGTTTTATCCCACTGGATCAATACCGGCTGACCTTGAAGCAGAGGTCTTGCTAAGCTTAGAGCATTATAAATTTACCCTTAGCTATATTTATGTGGAGAAAAATCTCCAGACTTGATCACACTCCCTGGAAATTTTTTCCTTGTGTGACTGCTCCCCAGCCTCTCGGGCTGGCCTCCGTGGTCACCAACATCCAAAACTGAATGCCGAATCTGCGGCCCTCTAGAAGATGAGCACTCTGTAACCACCACAGGAGAGACACCCTTGTCCTTGGATATAGGGTTATCCGCTGATGCATCTGAAGATGCGATCCGGACCATTTGTCCAGCAGATCCCACTGAAAAGTTCTTGCATGAAATCTGCCGACTGGAATTGCTTCGAAGGAAGTCACCATTTTTTTACCATGGCCCTTGTGCAATGATGCACTGATTTTAGGAGGTTCCTGACTAGCTCGGATGACTCCCTGGCTTTCTCTTCCGGGAGAAACACCTTTTTCTGGACTGTGTCCAGAATCATCCCTAAGCACAGGAGACTTGTTGTCGGGATCAGCTGCGATTTTGGAATATTTAGAATCCACCCCTGCTGTTGTAACAGTATCCGAGATAGTGCTACTCCGACCTCCAACTGTTTCCTGGACTTTGCCCTTATCAGGAGATCGTCCAAGTAAGGGATAATTAAGACGCCTTTTCTTCGAAGAAGAACCATCATTTCGGCCATTACCTTGGTAAAGACCCGGGGTGCCGTAGACAATCCAAACGGCAGCGTCAGAAACTGATAGTGACAGTTCTGTACCACGAACCTGAGGTACCCTTAGTGATAAGGGCAAATTTGGGACATGGAGGTAAGCATCCCTGATGTCTCGGGACACCAGATAGTCCCCTTCTTCCCGGTTCGTTATCACTGCTCTGAGTGACTCCATCTTGATTTGAACCTTTGTAAGTGTTCAAAATTTTTTTAGATTTAGAATAGGTCTCACCTAGCCTTCTGGCTTCAGTACCACAATATAGTGTGGAATAATACTCCTTTTCTTGTTGTAGGAGGGGTAATTTAATTATCACCTGCTGGGAATACAGCTCGTGAATTTTTTCATATACTGCCTCCTTGTCGGAGGGAGACCTTGGTAAAGCAGACTTCAGGAGCCTGCGCAGGGGAAACGTCTCGACATTCCAAACTGTACCCCTGGGATACTACTTGTAGGATCCAGGGGTCCTGTACGGTCTCAGCGTCATGCTGAGAGCTTGTCAGAAGCGGTGGAACGCTTCTGTTCCTGGGAATGGGCTGCCTGCTGCAGTCTTCTTCCCTTTCCTCTATCCCTGGGCAGATATGACTCTTATAGGGACGAAAGGACTGAGGCTGAAAAGACGGTGTCTTTTTCTGCAGAGATGTGACTTAGGGTAAAAACGGTGGATTTTCCAGCAGTTGCCCTGGCCACCAGGTCCGATGGACCGACCCCAAATAACTCCTCTTCCTTTATACGGCAATACACCTTTGTGCCGTTTGGAATCTGCATCACCTGACCACTGTCGTGTCCATAAACATCTTCTGGCAGATATGGACATCGCACTTACTCTTGATGCCAGAGTGCAAATATCCCTCTGTGCATCTCGCATATATAGAAATACATCCTTTAAATGCTCTATAGTCAATAAAATACTGTCCCTGTCAAGGGTATCAATATTTTTAGTCAGGGAATCCGACCAAGCCACCCCAGCTCTGCACATCCAGGCTGAGGCGATCGCTGGTCGCAGTATAACACCAGTATGTGTGTATATACTTTTTATGATATTTTTCCAGCCTCCTGTCAGCTGGCTCCTTGAGGACGGCCCTATCTATAGACGGTACCGCCACTTGTTCTGATAAGCGTGTGAGCGCCTTATCCACCCTAAGGGGTGTTTCCCAACGCGCCCTAACTTCTGGCGGGAAAGGGTATACCGCCCATATTTTCTATCGGGGGGAACCCACGCATCATCACACACTTCATTTAATTTATCTGATTCAGGAAAAACTACGGTAGTTTTTTCACATCCCACATAATACCCTCTTTTGTGGTACTTGTAGTATCAGAAATATGTAACACCTCCTTCATTGCCCTTAACGTGTGGCCCTAATAAGGAATACGTTTGTTTATTCACCGTCGACACTGGATTCAGTGTCTGTGTCGACCGACTAAAGTAAACGGGCGTTTTAAAACCCCTGACGGTGTTTCTGAGACGTCTGGACCGGTACTAATTGTTTGTCGGCCGTCTCATGTCGTCAACCGACCTTGCAGCGTGTTGACATTATCACGTAATTCCCTAAATAAGCCATCCATTCCGGTGTCGACTCCCTAGAGAGTGACATCACCATTACAGGCAATTGCTCCGCCTCCTCACCAACATCGTCCTCATACATGTCGACACACACGTACCGACACACAGCACACACACAGGGAATGCTCTGATAGAGGACAGGACCCACTAGCCCTTTGGAGAGACAGAGGGAGAGTTTGCCAGCACACACCAAAAACGCTATAATTATATAGGGACAACCTTATATAAGTGTTTTCCCTTATAGCATCTTTTATATATTTCTAACGCCAAATTAGTGCCCCCCCTCTCTGTTTTAACCCTGTTTCTGTAGTGCAGTGCAGGGGAGAGCCTGGGAGCCTTCCCTCCAGCCTTTCTGTGAGGGAAAATGGCGCTGTGTGCTGAGGAGATAGGCCCCGCCCCTTTTTCGGCGGCCTCGTCTCCCGCTCTTAACGGATTCTGGCAGGGGTTAAATATCTCCACATAGCCCCCGGAGGCTATATGTGAGGTATTTTTAGCCAAAAAAGGTTTTCATTTGCCTCCCAGGGCGCCCCCCTCCCAGCGCCCTGCACCCTCAGTGACTGCCGTGTGAAGTGTGCTGAGAGGAAAATGGCGCACAGCTGCAGTGCTGTGCGCTACCTTAAGAAGACTGAGGAGTCTTCTGCCGCCGATTCTGGACCTCTTCTCGTTTCAGCATCTGCAAGGGGGCCGGCGGCGAGGCTCCGGTGACCATCCAGGCTGTACCTGTGATCGTCCCTCTGGAGCTAATGTCCAGTAGCCAAGAAGCCAATCCATCCTGCACGCAGGTGAGTTCACTTCTTCTCCCCTAAGTCCCTCGTTGCAGTGATCCTGTTGCCAGCAGGACTCACTGTAAAATAAAAAAACTAAGCTAAACTTTTCTAAGCAGCTCTTTAGGAGAGCCACCTAGATTGCACCCTTCTCGGCCGGGCACAAAAATCTAACTGAGGCTTGGAGGAGGGTCATAGGGGGAGGAGCCAGTGCACACCACCTGATCCTAAAGCTTTACTTTTTGTGCCCTGTCTCCTGCGGAGCCGCTATTCCCCCTGGTCCTTTCAGGAACCCCAGCATCCACTAGGACGATAGAGAAAAAACCTGGGTGTCCAAGACATGTAGTGAGTGACCAGAGTTGGACATGGGAAGGACTCAGGTAATAGAGCAGTGTAACTAAAAGGGTGAACCAACCTGGGTCCTGTTAACAGCATGGGGAAAGCCGATGTCATTTCCAAGTGCCAGCAGAACAGTTAACACTGCATCAGTGTGCAGTGTTTATGCCACCAACACAGGAATAATCTGGATTGGAGCCGTGGTGTGAACTGGGTCTATCCCAAAAAAAACATTGGACCTGGGATTTTTGTGTGAAAGGAATATCAAAGTCCCATGCTTCATTCTTTTCTCCTATTCACTCTCTGACTGGCCAAAACAAACTAGTACATCAATTCAGAGTATAAAATTCATATAATTTATTTTACAATAAGAATTTTTATTAAATTACATAAATTACACAATGGCTAATTACTTCAACTTTTAAAAGAAGGCATTCCTATTCCAATGGTTGCTGTCCATGTGCCTCAAAGAACGCCTAGCATTTTGCCATTAGTAATATATGTATGCAGGCAAGCTACAAACATTTGATTTAAAAGAAGGAAATGTATACAGGAAATTTGTCAATAAAGCCTCAGAATGCCTCTAATGGGACAATTTGTTTTATGCACCACTTAACACAAACAGCAAACTCTGTATTTTCTTCAATAAGTTCTCAAACTCTTCCCTAAATCACATGGCCATCAGTCATCAAATCACACAGAACATTAATACTTTGCATAATCACAAAAATATGCATGACAGCTGCCATCTCAATTGCTCAGACTAAGTAAAGTAAAGTATGCCCCTGTGAATGGAAGCATTACGATGAGAATTTCCATAATTTTTATAGTTGTGTGAAACACAAACAATGATACAGTAACTCATGTTAGACTTCTGATTTGCAGGTACGCTTACACAATAAATGCTGTCATTACAGCCAATATTGGGGGTCATTCCGAGTTGTTCGCTCGTTGCCAATTTTCGCAATGCAGCGATTAAGGCAAAAATGCGCATGCGCATGGTACGCAGTGCGCACGCGGTAAGTAAATTTACTCACGTCCGAACGAAGAATTTTGATAGTTGAAGTGATCGGAGTGTGATTGACAGGAAGTGGGTGTTTCTGGGCGGAAACTGGCCGTTTTCTGGGAGTGTGCGGAAAATCGCAGGCGTGCCAGGAAAAAACGCGGGAGTGTCTGAAGAAACGTGGGGAGTGGCTGGCCGAACGTAGGGCGTGTTTGTGACGTCAAACCAGGAACAAAACGGCTTGAGCTGATCGCAATCTGTGAGTAGGTCTGGAGCTACTCAGAAACTGCTAAGAATTTTCTATTAGCAATTCTGCTAATCTTTCGTTCGCTATTCTGCTAAGCTAAGATACACTCCCAGAGGGTGGTGGCCTAGCGTGTGCAATGCTGCGAAAATCTGCTAGCGAGCGAACAACTCGGAATGACCCCCATTGTGTTGTCACCTTTGGTTCACATTAACCACAACCAGTGTTAGCAGAAAAAAATCCTGCTGCTCGGCCAGATCTCACCAAATATGGTCACCTACATGTGTGATAAAATTGGTGACCAATCAGCACACCAGACACAGGCTGAAATCACATTTAGGTCATGTGTTTACAAAGCTGATGCATGACCAAATAATGGGGGTAATTCCAAGTTGATCGCAGCAGGAATTTTTTTTAGCAGTTGGGCAAAACCATGTGCACTGCAGGGGGGCAGATATAACATGTGCAGAGAGAGATAGATTTGGGTGTGGTGAGTTCAATCTGCAATCTAAATTGCAGTGTAAAAATAAAGCAGCCAGTATTTACCCTGCACAGAAACAAAATAACCCACCCAAATCTAACTCTCTCTGCAAATGTTATATCTGCCTCCCCTGCAGTGCACATGGTTTTGCCCAACTGCTAAAAAATTTCCTGCTGCGATCAACTTGGAATTACCCCCAATACAATTAAAAAAAATACAATAGTGATCTATAACAAAAAAAACTACACTAACCTTACAATCAAAATAATGATTTAGTAATGATTTTTTGTAAAACCAATAATTTGTACTGTTAATATTATTTTCTGGACAAAATATGTGAAGAATTGACAATACCAAAACCATGAATTTAAAAAACTAATGTTGCAGCCCTTTACTGCCCTCTTGTGTTCAAACATCTATACTCACAAACATCTACTACTGACAAATACAGGTTGAGTATCCCATATCCAAAATGCTTGGAATATTTTGGAATCTTTGCATATCATGGCGATGGGACCCAAGTCTAAGCACAGAATGCATTTATGTTTCATATACACCATATACACACAGCCTGAGGGTAATTTTATCCAATATTTTTAATACCTTTGTGCATGAAATAAAGTTTGTGTACATACACACAATTCATTGGTTTCATATACACCTTATACACACAGCCTGAAGGTCATTTAATACAATATTTTAATAACTTTGTTTATTAAACAAAGTTTGTGCACATTAGAAAACAAGTCTCACTCCAAAAATGCCATTCCGTATTTCGGAATATTTGGATATGGGATACTCAACCTGTAATACACACAGGGGGTCAACTTAGGTGCTGGGAGATGTTCTCACAGCAAACTCGCACTCTGATTTTCATTTGCAATCCAATTCCAAACTCGCAAAGCTTTTCTACATTAAATTGGTGGGTGTTTTGTGTGCACCCCATGAACAGGTGAAATGGTAGGAAATCTCTAAAAAGCTCATTAATGGATTAAATTATGTGTGGGAGGTGTTTTATGGATTGGACATTTTTTTTTTTTTAATTTGCTGACAAAGGGTACAAGTGTTTATTCCAACTGATTACAAACTTGTATAAAAACACTTTTACTACATATACATTTTTCTGCACCCCAAAATGCTAGAAAGAGTTTTATTTGATGAAAACCTCTAGCTTGCTTTCATGTTTCAACCATTAATAAAAAGTGCAAAAATCATTCATTTGACATCATTTAAAAACCGCCAGTACTTTTCTTCTGGCCACTCACAGCCTTCAATATGGTCCCACTATCTCAGTTGTCATTTTTTGGGGGGTCCTGCAGTGCCATCAGCTCAGAGCTGGCAAAAACTAGTGGGACCCAGGTACACCCATCTACTGTTCAGAGAAGTCTGTCCAGAAGTGGTCTTCATGGAAGAATTGCGCCCAAAAAGCCATACCTTCAACGTTGAAACAAGACCAAACTCAAATATGAATCAAAACATAGGAACTGGGGTGCAAAAAAACGGCAGCAGGTGCTCTGGGCTGATGAGTCACAATGTGAAATATTTGGCTGTAACAGAAGGCAGTTTGCGTGCCGAAGGGCTGGAGAGCGGTACAATAATGAGTGTCTGCAGGAAACAGTGAAGAATGATGGAGATTCCTTGCAAGTTTGGGTCTCCATTTAAGCAAATGGAGTTGGGGATTTGATCAGGATTAATGTAGTCCTCAATGCTGAGAAATACAGGCAGGTACTCATCCATCATGTAATACCATCAGGGAGGCACCTGTTTGGTTCCGTATTTGTTCTGCAGCAGGACAACGACCCCAAACATACAGCCAATGTCATTAAAAAAATGTCTTCAGTCCAAAGAACAAGGAATCCTAGAACTGATGATATGGCCCCCACAGAGCCCTTAGCTCAACATTATAGAGTTGGTCTGGGATTATATGAAGAGATAGAAGGATTTGAGCTAGCCTACATCCACAGAAGATCTGTGGTTAGTTCTCCAAGATGTTTTGCACTACCTCGCTGCCGAGTTTCTTCAAAAACTGTGTGCAACTGTACCTAGAACAATTGATGCTGTTGAGAAGGCAAAGGGTGATTTGATTTAGATACTGAAATATTGATTTGATTTAGATTTCTCTTCTGTTCATTCACTTTGCATTTTGCTAATTGATAAAAATAAAGTATTAACACTTCTATTCTTGAAAGCATCCTTACTTTGCAGCATTGTTTCAACACACCTGCATAAAAGTTTTGCACAATACTGTATACAAATATATAAAATCTATTATAAAAATACAAAAAATAATGGAAAATGGAACACTTCGTAGAATTGCATTTGGATGCCAGTGGAATGACATTCTCTCACCATAAGACTGATCCCCAACAAGACTGACACTAAAAATAGTTTAATTCAGACTTTTAAAGAACCACATTCCCCTCCCCCTTTCCTGTGATGTCATTTACAGAAAGATATTGCTATGTTAATGTGAAGCCATGATGATCTGATACGAGGCAAGAGAGAGCACTAACATTCCACAAGAATAGGCAAGTATGATTTCAGCATGGCTAAATCAGGAAAGGTTCTAAGATATTATATAAAGCGAGCTAAGAGATGGCAGACATTAAAGCCCTAAGGGTATTCTAGGCAGATATTCTCCTTTGGCCGTCTCACCCGTTCAGAACATTGAGCACTTACATAGACAAGTTGGTTAAGGCGTTATGAATCCCAGGCATTGGCTGCTGTTGTCCACAGGTACAGAAGAGAGGATGAAATGGGTGGAGAGCAGTGAGCACAGGTGCAGTGACTGGTTGCGTTACTGACTCAGAGCTCTGCCCTCTGATGCTAGAAAAAGGATCAGCACCAGGTGTTCTTAGCTAAGCGATTAGTCTCTAGTTCCTGATATAGTGCGGCACCTTGATATTCTTTTTCTGTTCATGTTTACCACCCTGCTGAGTCTCTTGGGTAAACTCCTGTTTGCAAAACCAATTAGGACTATTTTGATGCCATCTATGCTAAAAGACTCATCTGCTGCATAACTTGTGCAACAGACTTTCGGATTTGCAAAACGAACTTGCTTGCCTTTCCCTGCTTTGCTGCTGATAGTTTGTGCAATAGACCTCTGAACTTGCTAAACAGTATTGTTTCTGTCTTGACAGAATAGGTCGCCCCTCCTACTGCATTAGTGTACCTGTGTCTGACTCAGCCAACAACTAAGGGAACCCTTCATGCACGTGAGGAAATCATTACTATTATTATTCACCATTACTACTGCACTATTGAATGCCTCTGTAGTTGGAGTTTATAGGCTAGATGTAAAGAAGTCTGAGTTGGTGGAGATGTGGGTTACCAACCGAACGCAAACTTTTTTTAAAGGGGCAATCACGTACAAGGCAAAACCATGCCTTGTAAATGATTGCCTCTAAAAAAACTGAACGAGTTAGGCCGGGAGCCCTCTCCATCAGGCCCTATATGGGAAATTGCTGAGTAATACGCATATCATTGTTACAATAATAATAAATCAGTCAATCATGGATAATAAATATGTACACTTTATAACATTTGTACAATGTTACTGCTTGTGTGTGTTTTTCCCCCAAATACAAAATTTTACAACAGGATTAATAGAATTTACATTTTGTGAGGGCTTTTTTTTATTTTGTATACAGTTACTACTAAAACCATGTTTGGCCAATGCATTCTTGAATATCTTTACTGCATAAATACCATATCAGACCACCACTCACTGGAACAATCTCTTTGTTAAAAAAAGTTCTTACTTATATTACCTTTAGATCTTTCTCTCTTCAACTTCAAAGTGTTTCCCCTTGTTCTTTGTTTTTCTATTTAGAATTATTCTCACATTGGACGCTGCTATATTTAATGCTGTGCATGGTCATTTCTGATCTTTTGTTATGCAGTATTAAGGTCTTACCTGTGACCTATGAAAGTAGTACTATAATCTCGCTCTTCCCGTTATGAATATAATTCCTATAGACCCAAGTCATTTCCTGGCTACTCCCACTGCTTACTTACTTAGCAAAGAATATGCAAAGCCGTGATACATGTAGCTTACTGGACATAGATCATATTTTCATGTAGGACACACCATCATTGCAGTTAACCTGCCAGTCACCAAGGCATAATGTAACACACTGCATTATCGAACCACTGACACCAACTCTACCCACTACATCTAATTAGCTACAGATACGCCCTCTTACAGTACATCTTTGCTGCAGTTGTGCCAAATAGCCATTTTTTGCAGGTCAGGTCGCATGAGAATCTTCTAGCGTTGTATGTCTTTTTTTCCCAAAAACACGTCTTAGTCGCACCACAATGCGACTAGGACGCACAATGAGGAAGTGCTGATTAATTGGATATAGGACATTTGTATATCTGTGTGCGACCCTCTGAATCTGTATACGAAGTGCTACATACAATATAGCAGCCACAGGTTTTTCTCCAATCCAAGTTCTGTTCTGCTCCATATACAGTCACACACAATAGACAAGTGTCATATCAAATTAATCAGGAGTCTCCTTGTGCATCCTAGTCGCACTATGGTGCAACTAATACGCATTTTTGGCAAGAAAAGATGCCAGTTGTAAGCAGAGCTGCTTGGGACCTGGTGGCTCAACTCATGCTACATAAATGGTCATTCCGAGTTGTTCGCTCGGTAATTTTCTTCGCATCGCAGCGATTTTCCACTAACTGCGCATGCGCAATGTTCGCACTGCGACTGCGCCAAGTAAATTTGCTATGAAGATTGGTATTTTACTCACGGCATTACAAGGTTTTTTCTTCGTACTGGAGATCGGAGTGTGATTGGCAGGAAGTGGGTGTTTCTGGGCGGAAACTGGCCGTTTTATGGGAGTGTGTGAAAAAACGCTACCGATTCTGGGAAAAACGCGGGAGTGGCTGGAGAAACGGAGGAGTGTCTGGGCGAACGCTGGGTGTGTTTGTGACGTCAAACCCGGAACGACAAGCACTGAACTGATCGCACTGGAAGAGCAAGTCTCGAGCTACTCAGAAACTGCACAGAGAAGTCTTTTCGCAATATTGTGAATCTTTCGTTCGCAATTTTGATAAGCTAAGATTCACTCCCAGTAGGCGGCGGCTTAGCGTGTGCAATGCTGCTAAAAGCAGCTTGCGAGCGAACAACTCGGAATGAGGGCCATGGTGTATTGAGGCTGGATGCACAAATACACATCTGTATCAGGTGATTCCCATCACTGCCCTAACTGAGTGCAAATTGTATATTCTCCCTGCACTCCAAATTCTTCCCACAATCCCCAAAAATATATGGTTGGTTAACTGTCTCCCAATTGAAGATTAACCCTAGTGTGTGTGTGTACACATGTGTTTAGGCCAGACTAGGTGGGCCAAATGGTTCTTACCTGCCGTCAAAATTCTGTGATTCTGTGTTATATATGTATTAACCCTTTTTATACTCTAAACAATGTATGTATGTAGAAATGACTTCATAACCATCATGTTGCTATACTCTTATGTACAGAAGATAAATAGATTATAAATGAGGTTACGGAAAACACATGTAGACCTAAACACAATAAAACAAATGAGACAGTATAATGCCATAATCATCAAAAATAATATAACAAGATAAGTAGATTTATGGTAAGACTTACCATTGTTATTTCTCTTTCTGTGAGGTACACTGGTTTCCACAGGAAATAACATCAGGGTGTAGAGTTGGATCTTGATCCGAGGCACCAACAGGCTAAAGCTATGACTGTTTCCAGGATGCACTGCACCGCCTCCTCTACAGCCCCGCCTCAAGGCACTGGAGCGCAGTTTTGTTAACCAGTCCAATGCAGTAGCAGGTAAGAGATGGTAGATGTTAGTCACATAGACCCGCATTCTCACGACAGGAGAAGGGACTAGCGGCTAATGCCATACAAACCCAAAGAAGCTAGGTGCGTCAGGGTGGGCGCCTTGTGGAAACCAGAGTACCTTGTAGAAAGATTTAACAACGCTAAATATTACCATAAATCTCCTTTTCTGCAGCAGGATACACTGGTATTCCACAGGCAATAACATTGGGAATGTCCTAAAGCAGTTCCTCATGGGAGGGGATGCACTGCAGTGGGCACAAGAACTCGGCGTCCAAAGGAAGCATCCTGGGAGGCGGAAGTATCAAAGGCATAGAACCTGCTGAACGTGTTCACTGAGGACCATGTAGCCGCCTTGCACAATTGTTCACACAATTGTTCAGCGGACACGCCATGGCGGGCCGCCCAAGAAGGTCTAACAGACCGAGTAGAATGGGCCTTAATAGCAGCAGGAGCTGGGAGTCCAGCCTGCGCATAAGCTTGTGCAATCACCATTCTAATCCATCTGGCCATGGTCTGCTTATTCGCAGACCAGCCACGTTTGTGAAAACCAAAAAGTACAAAAAGAGAATCTGATCTCCTGATAAAGGCAGTCCTTTCTACATATATACGGAGAGCCCGTAGCACATCCAAACACCGCTCTTTGGAGGACAAAACAGGAGAGATAAAGACTGGAACCAAAATCTCTTGGTTAAGGTGGAAAGGTAACACAACCTTAGGCAGATAACCAGGGCAAGTTCTAAGAACTGCCCGGTCATGGTGAAAAATCAGAAAGGGTAGACGATAGGACAAAGCGCCTAAGTCTGACACCCTTCTAGCTGAGGCAATAGCCAACAGAAAAACCTTAAGCGTAAGGCATTTAAGGTCCACAGACTCAAGAGGTTCAAACGGAGACTCTTGAAGGGCATCAAGAACAAAAGACCGATCCCATGGAGCCACAGGAGGGACACAGGGAGGCTGAATCCGTAGTACGCCCTGAGTGAATGTATGAACGTCAGGAATAGATACAATTTTTCACTGAAACCACACACACAGACAAGGCAGAAATGTGAACCTTGAGGGAGGCCAGGCAAAGTCCCAAATCCAGGCCAGTTGCAAAAAAGCCAGAAGTTTGGAAGTACTAAACTTGTATGCATCGTAATTCTTAGCAGCACACCAGGCGAAGTAAGAATTCCAGACACTATAACAAATCCGTGCAGAAGCCGGTTTGTGGGCCTTCAACATCGTTTGAATAACCGCCTCAGAAAATACTTTGGCCCTCATGAGTGATGCTTCAAGAGCTATGCCGTTAAAGCCAGTCTTGGCAGGTCCTGGTAAACACAAGAGCCCTGAACGAGGAGGTCTGGGTGTTGAGGAAGTAGAAGAGGACGCTCGATCGATTGAGAGACCCTGCAGGTCTGAGAACCAATGCTGTCTGGGCCACGCTGGAGCGACTAGAAGCAGTATTCCTCCTTCTTGCTTGAACTTCCGTAGTACCCTGGGCAGGAGTGACACTGGAGGGTAAACGTATGGCAGCCGAAAGTTCCATGGAATCGCCAGTGCGTCCACGAACACTGCTTCAGGATCCCTTGTCCTTGCTCTGAAGACCGGAACCTTGTGAATGTGTCGAGACGCCATCAGGTCTACATCTGGTAAAGCCCACTTGTCCACAAGGAGTTGGAAGACCTCCGGATGAAGACTCCATTCTCCGGCGTGTACGTCCTGACGACTGAGGAAGTCTGCTTCCCAGTGGAGGACCCACGGAATGAACACTGTCAATACTGCTGGCAGATGGCGTTCCGCCCATAGAAGAATTTTTGACACTTCCATCATTGCCATGCGGCTTTGAGTGCCGCCTTTATGATTTATGTACGCCACTGTGGTGGCGTTGTCTGATTGTACTGGAACAGGCCTGTTCTGTACGAAAGGCAGGGCCAGTGTCAACGCATTGAACACTGCCCGCAATTCCAGAATGTTTGTTGGGATGAGATTCCTCCCTGGTTCACCGTCACTGGACAGAGTGTTGCTCAAACACCGCGCCCCAACCCCGTAGACTGGCACCCGTCGTTAGGAGGACCCAGTTGGAAATCCAGAAGGGACGACCCCTGCTCAATTGTTGGTTCTGTAGCCACCAACTCAGTGACAGACGAACCTCCGAAGTCAAGGAGATCATTTAAGACCTGATCCGGTGAGGTAGGCTGTCCCACTTGGAAAGGATTATCCTCTGCAGAGGGCGGGAATGAAATTGAGCGTACTCTACCATGTTGAAAGCAGACACCATGAACGCTACTTGACAAAGGGGAGAGAATCCTTGAAACGCGTTGAAGTTTTTATGCTGTGACGACCATCAATCAGCTGCGGGACGTTTGTTGCAGTGTTCGTGTGTTTTTATGCTTCATGAATAAATGTGTACATTTTTAAGCACCATCGTCTGCCTGTCTCCTATCTGCAGCAAGTGGAGGAATAAAAAGAAACCTTTCAGTGCACTCGAGATTGAATTTCAATGTAAGTGTCATTCTTACAGTTCACTGTGATTGAAAAGAGCATCAGCTATTTCCTAGAACGTGCTAAGATACCTTTATAGGAACGCGAGGCTGAATGTTAATGCGAGTGTCATTCTAAATACGTGGAGCCATCTGAGGGCAGATTGTGGATGAAGCATTTCGTTTCTAAAACTCCCCCATCAGATGTTTCATTGTGAAAGTTTACCATATTTTAATGTTTTAATAATATAAAACATCAGCAGCGCTAATTTTTTATTGTTTATTTGTTTGCATGAGGTCTAGTACTTGCATCGCCGAGTGTATTGATACTCTTTGGCGAGAGAGGAAGCATCTGATTCTGTCCTGAAGTTTCAGGACCTTCCCTAGAGACAAGAACAAACGTTGGTTGTGTGTTTCCAGTAATGCCCCCAGGTGCACCATGCTCTGAGCAGGGACCAGTGAGGATTTCTTCCAGTTGATGAGCCACCTGTGGGCCTGTAGGAATTGGACTGTCCGTTCCAGATGATGGAGGAGAACCTCTAGGGAGTTCGCCAGGATCAACAAGTCGTCCAGATAGGACAGGATCCTGAAACCCTGACTGCGGAGAAGGGCCGTCATTACCGCCATGACCTTGGTCAAGATCCAAGGAGCCGTGGTCAGTCCGAAAGGCAAGGCTTGGAACTGATAATGAAGGTTGCCAATAGCACACCGTAGATATTGCTGATGCGACATGGCAAAAGGTATGTGTAGGTAAGCATCCTGTATATCCAGGGATACCATATAGTTCTTGGGTTCCATAGCCAGTACAATAGAGCGCAGAGTTTCCATAAGGAATTTGGACACCCTCACAAATTTGTTCAAAGATTTGAGGTTGAGTATAGGCCGGGAGGATCCATTCGGCTTCGGAACTAGAAACAGCATTGAATAGTATCCCCTGCATCTCAGACAGAGGCACCGGCACTATCACTCCTGTGTCCAGGAGGGATTGGACAACCAAATGTAGAGTTTTCGCTTTTAACGGATTCGATGGGATAACCGTTGAGCAAAACTGGCGAGGGGGACGTCTCTTGGAAGAAATCGCGTACCCGTGAGAGACCACTTCCTGCACCCAGGCGTCCGAAGTGGTCCTTAACCATACCTGGGCGAACTGCAGAAGTCGGCCTCCCACCCTGGGGTCCCCTGCCCTGTCATGCAGCAGGCTTGTCCGGTTTGGAAGCAGGCTGACGGGCGGCCCAATAACGTTTAGGTTTGGGCTTAGAGAAGTTGGAAGTGCGAGCCTGTCTCGGGTACGCCTGACGCTTTGCTTTACCTGGAGGCCGAAAAGGAACGAAAAATAGTACTCTTAGCCTTCGGAAACTAAGGATTAGTACTTGGGGGAAACGCAGTCTTGGCCGACGCCAAGTCGGTCACAATCTTGTTCAGATCATCTCCAAATAGTATATCTCCCTTAAAAGGGAGTACCTCTAAGGCAGGCATGTCCAAACTGCGGCCCTCCAGCTGTTGAGAAACTACACATCCCAGCATGCCCTGACACAGCTTTAGCATTCTCTGACAGTAAAAATTTTGTCAGGGCATGCTGGGATATGTAGTTTCACAACAGCTGGAGGGCCGCAGTTTGGACATGCCTGCTCTAAGGTCTTCTTAGAGTCCAGATCCACCGACCAGGACCGTAACCACAGAATCCGGCGAGCCAGGACAGACGTAGTAGATGCCTTGGCCGCCATAACGCCTGCACCAGAGGCCGCCTCCTGAATATAGTGGGAGGCTGTGGTAATATAGGACAAATATTGTCTGGCAGTGTCAGAAAAATTCAGAGGTAGCTCTTCCTCAATTGCTTGAACCCATGTTTCAATGCCTTTTGCAGCCCAAGAGGCTGCCAAAGTGGGTCTATGTACAGCACCTGTAAGAGTATAAATAGACTTCAAGAAACCCTCCACACGCTTATCCGTCGGTTACTTCAAAGAGGTGACGGTGGTGACAGGCACAGTAGATGACACCACAAGACGGGCTACATGTGAGTCCACTGGTGGCGGGGTTTCCCACTTGTTACTCAACTCCGCAGAGATAGGATAACAAGCTAGCATCTTTTTAGACAGGGAAAATTTATTTCCTGGAGAAGACCAGGATTCCTGACGTATGTCAATTAAACGGTCAGAATGTGGTAAGACTAATTTAGTAACCTTCTGACGTTTGAACTGATCAAGTTTCTTAGACATATCAGGAGGGTCAATCTCATCATCAATCTGAAGAATCAGCTTGATAGCCTCCACTAGGTCAGGAATCGGAAGAATCATCCAAAAAATATCAATGGATTGTAAGGAAGAAATGGCCCGCTTAGATGACCCTTGGGTCCCCGTAGGACGACGGTTAGGTTTTTATTTAACCAAGGACTGATTTAATTGCTGTAACTGAGTTGACAGAGTATCCGCCCAAGGTGGATTAACTACAGGGATACTATATGGCTGTAATGGCACAGGAGGTCACACAGGGGGCGTAAGTCTTGTTACAAGCGTAGTCAGGATATTCGAAAATGCAGCCTAAGGTGGATCTGCCACAGGTGCTGCGGGCTGACTAGGGGGTGCAGAACATCCAGTATCTGAACCCTCAGCAGAAATCATTTCCTCAGTTAAATCCGTGGTGCCAGCACTGCATGATGCAGGAGCGTCTGCAGATTTCTCGCCCTGTGTAGCAGACATTATTGGGAATGTAGCCTTAGGGCGTATCAGTACAATACAGCCAGACAAACAATACCTGACAAAAAAAAACCCCTAAGATATGTGACCGCAATTGCAGAGCACAAACAGAGGATATAAGTGGTATGAGGTGACTGAAACACACAGTGAAAAATACAAAAAACAGTATATCCTGTGGAACACTTTGGTATATGAGACCCTGACGCACTTAGACCCCCAGGGCACAGAATATAGTGATAGCAATGTGTGTGATACACAGAATAGAATCCACACAGCAGCTATAGGCACACAGTCACAGGTACAATGCAGAAATTATTACATATAAAAAATAAAACTGCCCTGGACTAGTAATACTACATATAGAAATGTATGTATACAGATATAACAATGCACAGTAAACACTGGATGTATATCACAGAATACTTGTACTAAATATTCATATAGCAGTACACTTGTTCTTAACTAACTAAACGACATGTAGAATCCTTAAGTGTCCTGTAAATGCACAGCGCTGATGAGACAGGCGGCTTTACAGAGGAGACAGTGCCCAGCAGTCCCAGGATCAGCGCAGCTCTGTGAAATGGCGCCCAAACGCAGCTCCAGAACAGGAACATCTGCTGTAGATGGCGCCTGGAGCTGGGGGAGGGGCTACAGGTCAGCGCCTTATTCCCTCTGCTGGACTTCACCACCGGGTACCATGGAGCCTATAATAAACGGATTTTAGTAAATCTGACCTATGCTCCCTACCAAGGTGGACATAGTGGGGTCCGTGCACGGCCACAGTATCCACGCCAGCGGCGCGGTCCTTCTCCTGGGACCGCAACCGTATCGCGATTTTGGTGGGTCCCACTTGGGGGACCCTCTTACCTCCTCCCTGAAGTGCAGCCACGCGATCCAGGAGAGCAGCAGTGGTGATGTGTGCCTGATGACCGGAGCGCCTCCGCTGCAAGTACCCAGCAACCAGGGCGCGGGAGTATGCAGTGCCGCTGGGGGAGGTGATGGAGCCGCAGCACAGAATGGCAGCATGACATACACAGCATGTAGTGCCTATGCTGCGGCCGTTGAAGTCTTCTTTCTTCTTAAAAAGCTCTTATTAGGGCTGCCTAGCGCAGCCTCACCTGTTAGCTGCCTGCACTGCAGGCACCAACTTACAAACTGAGCTCCAGTGCCTGGAGGTGGGGCTATAGAGGGTGTGGTACAGTGCATTCTGGGAGCAGTCAAAGTTTCAGCCTGTTGGTGCCTCGGATCAAGATCAACTCTAAACCCCGATGTTATTCCCTGTGGAATACCAGTGTACCCCGCTGCAGAAACATTATTTTATGCTCAAGCGCAGTTCTGTTAAATTGTATGCTTTATTTCAGAAGTTATTTCCCTCTGCTGCAAAAAGCCTGCTATATACAGAAAATGTTACTGTATTTTACTCACACAGGAAGCAACTTGGAATTTATTCCTGCTTCTAAAACTTATAAAATGCTCTAATATTTAACAAATATATTAAATGTATATATCAAACTTCTGTTACACATTTATACACAAAAAATTATAGGTTTCTACTTCATCTAGTAATATAATGACTGAAAACAAAATATTTATTTTGGAAGAAGCATAAAGAAGAGGCTATTATTACCCATAGAGATGTGGATAAATTTGTTGGTACACTTACAGCTCATTGAAACAACACTTCATTGCTCTGGAAGTGAAAAGCTGTTGTCTTATGTATACCTGCATGCCTTGCTATGTCACAGAATAAAGAATAGAAACCGTTAAGACATATAAAATATTGCTTATTCTCCAAAGATATACTGAAATCTCCTGGACAGATTTGTTAGTACCCCTTAACAAAGCTATTAATTGGATTAAGACATGTGATGCTAATACACAAAAGTATTTATTCAGCATATTTAAATGTAAAAAAAAACCCCAGTCACTCTGCTGTTGGTACCATCGTGTGCACCACCCTGAACATCGACCAGAAACAGCGGAGAGAAAATTATGTGAGGAAATAAGAAAATGTACTATAGTGCTTGATAATTATGACTCCTAAAATTATCAAATCAGGCGCTCTGATATAAGGCACAAAATAAAGCTGTTAGTCACCCAATTTATATGGCACAAAATATCAGCAGTGCGAATAATTATTTTATGAAAATATGCATTGCATTTTTTATGCTTTTATTTTATGTGATTGAATAAAATGTTTATATAGTAATGATCGGTATCTAGCGCTCTCTTGTGATATTGCATGTTTCACAATTACCGTATATACTCGAGTATAAGCCGACTTTTTCAGCACTTTTTTTTGTGCTGAAAAAGCCACCTCGGTTTATACTCGAGTCAGTGACAGGCAGAGGCAGAGCAGTGTGAAGGAGGGACACGAAGCGCACAGCGCGCGGCTCTCCTGTGTCCCTCCTGCATCTCCGGCGGCAGCAGCGGCGGTTCTATTACAGGAAGTACCCGTTCGTGACCTCTGATCACGAACCGGCACTTCCTTTAATAGACCTGCCGCGGCCGCCGAAGATGCAGGAGGGACACAGGAGAGGCGCGTGCTGTGCGCTTCGTGTCCCTCCAGAAGACAGCGCGGGATCGACGGAGGGGTAAGTAACAACACTGTGGGGCATACCTGGCACTTGGGGAGGGAGCATATCTGGCAGCATGAGGGGGTATATGTGGCAGCATGAGGGGACGTATCTGGCAGCATGAGGGGACATATCTGGCAGCATGAGGGGGCATATGTGGCATCATGAGGGGACATATCTGGCAGCATGAGGGGACATATCTGGCAGCATGAGGGGACATATCTGGCAGCATGAGGGGGCATATCTGGCAGCATGAGGGGGCATATGTGGCATCATGAGGGGACATATCTGGCAGCATGAGGGGACGTATCTGGCAGCATAAGGGGGCGTATCTGGCAGCATGAGGGGGCATATCTGGCAGCATGAGGGGGCATATGTGGCAGCATGAGGGGCATATGTGGCAGCATGAGGGTCATATGTGGCAGCATGAGGGTCATATGTGGCAGCATGAGGGACATATGTGGCAGCATGAGGGCATATCTGGCACATCAGGCACTGTGGGGCATATCTGGCAGTGTGGGGGCATATCTGGCAGTGTGGGGGCATATCTGGCAGTGTGGGGGCATATCTGGCACTGTGGGGGCATATCTGGCACTGTGGGGGCATGTCTGGCAGTATGAGGGCATATCTGGCAGTATGAGGGCATATCTGGCACTGAGGGCTGTGTATGGCTAGAGCTGCATTTCCCACCCTAGGCTTATACTCGAGTCAATAAGTTTTCCCAGGTTTTTGTGGTAGAATTAGGTGCCTCGGCTTATATTCGGGTCGACTTATACTCGAGTATATACGGTACTTTGAAATAAGAAAATGACAGACAAGCATTTTAAAAAGGTAAAAGCTCCAACTTTTACTCTCTTGCGCTATATTAAAAATATATATGATATGGCTGACAATAATACCAACTCCTATATTAAATTAAAATTATTTATTAATACATGAATAATCATAGATTATAAAACAAGACCGGTCTTAATACTTTGAAAATCTTTGAATCTAAAATAACGAGTATATATACTTTCCACTATAAGGAAGTGGACTTGAGCATATTCTGTGCACCGAAGTGTATGAACTAACTCTATAGGCAAATGACTAAATCCGTATATGAAAGTCAAATATAAATCAAATGTAGCTGCTAGTGGAACTCGTAAATTAGTTGATTATCCATGAATAGTCACTTTGTATCACAGTTCCTTTGAAAATGACCATCCAGCGCAACACAATATACTGTGTGAGAGCCGCTCTAAACGGAATCTTACGTGAGGTTTGAGCAAATGTGGTCAGCAGGGAGAAGTCCCGACGTTTGCCAAGATGATCTCTGGCTACGGGGAAACCGGCACCTGCTGTAACTCGTCCTGCTCGACTTTAATGCTCCACGAGTCCACACCTCTACGTGCCGTTTGCGGGCACCGATGAGCGGCTTCTCTCCTCCCGATAATATTTCAAACAGCAAATGAAATATGCAGCTGATGAAAAGTACGGGTCCAATTCCAGCAGGGGACTATATTTTTAATATAGCGCAAGAGAGTAAAAGTTGGAGTTCTGTGGTTGATTGCATCTGGGTGGTCCAGTGCAATGAGATTGACTTGCTAACCCCAGGTCATAAACCCTCCTGCGGCTGATTTGTATTGACATCATCCAAAAGGAATTTTTTAAATTATATGTTATTAGCGCCTGATAAAAAGTTTTTTTCCAAAAAGGTAAAAGCTGTAAGAGCATCTCTAAGCTTTCTGTGACTACAGTTGCAAATATTAAGGAGTTTCAAGTATATGGGACTGTAGCCAACCCACGGCCGCAACTAGGGGGGGTGGGGGTGGCTAAGGGGGCATATGCCACGGGTGCAGAATCTGAGAGTGCGCAGACATGGTTACTCTGCCTCCCCTCCTTGCTCTCGGCCCTAAGGGGCTACCTTCTGCCGGGTCCAAGAACCCTCACTGCAGGTACCAGTACCACCAATGAAACTCCCCCATCTCCGACAACTAGATCGCTAATGAATGGGGCAGAGGCGGTGACCAGCTGCCCCCTTTCATTTCCAAAGCGCAGGTCCATGGCCGCTCACACACACCTGTACCTGTGTAAACGATGTCTGCCCCCAGGCCCCACACGCAGCTCCACCAGAGGAGGACAGGACCCTAAGGGGACACCTACTGCCGGGTCCCAGAACCCTCGCTGCAGGTCCCTGCTCACTAGTACCGCCAATGGACGCCTAGGAAACCATCCCCCCCCCCCCGCAACACTTATGAATAGGGCGAGGGTGGCCCTTCACACACTCCTGTGCCTGTGTAAACTATGTCTGCCCCTGGCCCTGTTCCTCAGGGTCTCCCCCTTCCTGCACGGCAGCTCCACCAGAGGAGGACAGGGCGAGAGGAAGCAGCAGCAGCCGATAATTAGTCTGGGCACTGAGGGGAGGTCTCTATACGCCAGGACAGCTGCTGCCTTCTAAAGTGTGTTCCTAGGTCCCAACTTGCATGCAGGGCTTTGTAGTCCTACAGCAGTTGGCCTGTTGGAGACCCCCCCCCCCCCACCCCCCCCCCCCACCAGTGACTGCATAGCTTATATCAGGTATATAACACTAGCCACTCCTCTCTGCAGCCAGGATAACCCACATTAGGGTAAATTTACTAAGGTGGGAGATTTTTAGAACTGGTGATGTTGCCCATAGCAACCAATCAGATTGTATCCATTATCTTCTAGAAGCAGCTAGACAAATGTTAAGTAGAATCTGATTGGTTGCTATGGGCAACATCACAAGTTCTAAAAAAACTCCCACCTTAGTAAGTTTACCCCATTGTGTGTTCCCCCTCCACAGAAAGTTGGTACTCCTCCTCTGTAATTGTTAATTTTCTTGTGCTCCTATCCATTTTCCTAGGGAATGTGTGCTGGATTCACCCTGCTGGTTGTCACTTTGCCAACTGTTTATTAGTGTGTTTTTCACACGGTTCAAAAGTGTGTGTGTGTGTGTGTGTGTGTGTGTGTGTGTGTGTGTGTGCGCACGCATATGAGGGGGGTGCCAAGTTACTGCCTTGCACCGGGTGCCAAAAATCCTAGTTTCGGCGATGGCCAACCTCCCTAGACGTGCTTACAAGAGAACAATCTACCCCAGATTAAACATGATAGTGCAAATGGTTATAAAATAAATTAATTAATTAATTAAAAAAAAAGCATTGTGAAAACTTCCAAAGAGATACAAGCTGAACTTGTCTGTCTGGTACATCTGTCTGATCGCAGATTTCAATGCTTTTTGAGCAAAGTGGACAACATGAAAGGAAAACTCCACTCTTTGGGGGGGGGGGAGCTAGATTGTAATTTGCTAAAATGCATATTGACCACCTACAACGCTTCTGGGAGAATGTCCTTTGGACAGAGGAGTCACAACCAGGACTTTCTGGTAAGGCACATCAGCTCTATAGCAAGAAAATCAGCTCTATGTTTGCAGACGAATAAATGAAGCTATCAAAGAAAAGAACGCCATACCTTCTGTGAAACAGAAAAGAGGCTCTAGTTATGTTTTGGGGCTGCTTTGCTGCGTCTGGCCTGGGGTGCCTTGAATCTGTGCAGGGCACAATGAAATCTCAAGACTATTAAAGTAGTGGATCCCAAACTTTTCTGAATCACTGCATACTAGAGTATAAGCATTTAAGTTCATAGCACCCCTAGGCCAGGGGGTATATTCAATTGAAGTCGAAAGCTGTCATCAGACGAAAAGACGGCAGGTTTCGACTTTTTTAGGTCGGTAGGGGTTCCGACCTATTCAATATATTCGACAAGTCGAGGAATTCGACTTGTCGAATAGCACGTGGATCAGCGGAATAGCTGCAGATCCACGCGCTTGTGTCGAAAACGGGGCCGCCCCCTTTTCAACCATCTCACTTCGACTTTAAAAAAAGTAGACGAAGTGAGTGAGATGCGGGAGCAGTGACGGGGAGAGCCGCGGGCAGCCAGACGGGGGGAGCAGGAGGATGTCACAGCCGCCGCTCACAGCAGCATCCACCCGGCTCTAGCAAGCGAGACCTCGCTTGCTGGAGCCGGGTGGACGCTGCCGTGGAGCCGGGTGGACGCTGCCGTGTGCGGCGGCTGTGATGCGGGGCCGTGGAGAGGAGGGACGGTGAGAGGCAGAGAGACGAGGGGGGAAGAGGAGGGAGAGCCGCGGGCAGATGGAGGAGAGCAGCGCTACAACAAATGAATATCGGAATGGATCAGACTTCAATTGAATATACCCCCCAAAGTTTTCTATTGAGAAATTCAGAAAAATGTGTAATTTACGTAATTTGTGCATGTTTGTAATACTTAAGTTTCAGTTACGTGGTGGTAGAAAATAAGAATTTACTTACCGATAATTCTATTTCTCGTAGTCCGTAGTGGATGCTGGGGACTCCGTAAGGACCATGGGGAATAGCGGCTCCGCAGGAGACTGGGCACAAAAGTAAAAGCTTTTAGGTCACCTGGTGTGCACTGGCTCCTCCCCCTGTGACCCTCCTCCAAGCCCCAGTTAGGATACTGTGCCCGGACGAGCGTACACAATAAGGAAGGACTTTGAATCCCGGGTAAGACTCATACCAGCCACACCAATCACACCATATAACTTGTGATCTAAACCCAGTTAACAGCATGATAACAGAGGAGCCTCTAGAAAAGATGGCTCACTACAGCAATAACCCGATTTTTTGGTAACAATAACTATGTACCAGTATTGCAGACAATCTGCACTTGGGATGGGCGCCCAGCATCCACTACGGACTACGAGAAATAGAATTATCGGTAAGTAAATTCTTATTTTCTCTGACGTCCTAGTGGATGCTGGGGACTCCGTAAGGACCATGGGGATTATACCAAAGCTCCCAAACGGGCGGGAGAGTGCGGATGACTCTGCAGCACCAAATGAGAGAACTCCAGGTCCTCCTCAGCCAGGGTATCAAATTTGTAGAATTTTACAAACGTATTTGCTCCTGACCAAGTAGCTGCTCGGCAAAGTTGTAAAGCCGAGACCCCTCGGACAGCCGCCCAAGATGAGCCCACCTTCCTTGTGGAATGGGCTTTTACAGATTTTGGCTGTGGCAGGCCTGCCACAGAATGTGCAAGCTGAATTGTACTACAAATCCAATGAGCAATAGTCTGCTTAGAAGCAGGAGCACCCAGGTTGTTGGGTGCATACAGAATAAACAACGAGTCAGATTTTCTGACTCCAGCCGTCCTGGAAACCTGTATTTCCAGGGCCCTGACAACGTCTAGCAACTTGGAGTCCTCCAAGTCCCTAGTAGTCGCAGGCACCACAATAGGTTGATTCAGGTGAAACGCTGAAAACAACCTTAGGGAGAAACTGAGGACGAGTCCTCAATTCCGCCCTGTCCGAAAGGAAAATCAGATGAGGGCTTTTACAGGATAAAGCCGCCAATTCTGACACGCACCTGGCCTAGGCCAGGGCCAACAGCATGACCACTTTCCATGTGAGATATTTTAACTCCACATATTTAAGTGGTTCAAACCAATGTGACTTTTGGAACCCAAAAACTACATTGAGATCCCAAGGTGCCACTGGAGGCACAAAAGGAGGCTGTATATACAGTACCCCTTTTACAAACGTCTGAACTTCAGGGACTGAAGCTAGTTCTTTTTGGAAGAAAATTGACAGGGCCGAAATTTGAACCTTAATGGACCCCCATTTCAGGCCCATAGACACTCCTGTTTGCAGGAAATGTAGGAATCGACCTAGTTGAAAATTCCTCCGTCGGGGCCTTACTGGCCTCGCACCACGCAACATATTTTCGCCAAATGCGGTGATAATGTTTTGCGGTTATATCCTTCCTGGCTTTGATCAGGATAGGAATGACTTCATCCGGAATGCCTTTCTCCTTCAGGATCCGGCGTTCAACCGCCATGCCGTCAAACGCAGCCGCGGTAAGTCTTCGAACAGACAGGGTCCTTGCTGGAGCAGGTCCCTTCTTAGAGGTAGAGGCCACGGATCCTCCGTGAGCATCTCTTGAAGTTCCGGTTACCAAGTCCTTCTTGGCCAATCCGGAGCCACGAATATAGTGCTTACTCCTCTCCATCTTATGATTCTCAGTACCTTGGGTATGAGAGGCAGAGGAGGGAACACATACACTGACTGGTACACCCACTGTGTTACCAGAGCGTCTACAGCTATTGCCTGAGGGTCCCTTGACCTGGCGCAATACTTGTCGAGTTTTATAAAAACGTGGAAGACTTCTGGGTGAAGTCCCCACTCTCCCGGGTGGAGGTCGTGTCTGCTGAGGAAGTCTGCTTCCCAGTTGTCCACTCCCGGAATGAATACTGCTGACAGTGCTATCACATGATTTTCCGCCCAGCGAAGAATCCTTGCAGCTTCTGCCATTGCCCTCCTGCTTCTTGTGTCACCCTGTCTGTTTACGTGGGTGACTGCCGTGATGTTGTCCGAATGGATCAACTCCAGGTGACCTTGAAGCAGAGGTCTTGCTGAGCTTAGAGCATTGTAAATGGCCCTTAGCTTCAGGATATTTATGTGAAGTGATGTCTCCAGGCTTGACCATAAGCTCTGGAAATCCCTTCCCTGTGTGACTGCTCCCCAGCCTCGCAGGCTGGCATCCGTGGTCACCAGGACCCAGTCCTGAATGTCGAATCTGCGGCCCTCTAGAAGATGAGCACTCTGCAACCACCACAGGAGAGACACCCTTGTGCTTGGTGACAGGGTTATCCGCTGATGCATCTGAAGATGCGACCCGGACCATTTGTCCAGTAGGTCCCACTGGAAAGTTCTTGCGTGGAATCTGCCGAATGGGATTGCTTCGTAGGAAGCCACCATTTTTCCCAGAACCCTTTCATTGATGTACTGAGACTTGGCTCGGTTATAGGAGGTTCCCGACTAGCTCGGATAACTCCCTGACTTTCTCCTCCGGGAGAAACACCTTTTTCTGGACTGTGTCCAGGATCATCCCTAGGAACAGAAGACGAGTCGTCGGAATCAGCTGCGACTTTGGAATATTGAGAATCCAATCGTGCTGCCGCAACACTACCTGAGATAGTGCTACACCAACCTCCAACTGTTCCCTGGATCTTACCCTTATCAGGGAATCGTCCAAGTAAGGGATAACTAAAATTCCCTTCCTTCGAAGGAGTATCATCATTTCGGCCATTACCTTGGTAAAGACCCGGGGTGCCGTGGACCATCCATACGGCAGCGTCTGAAACTGATAGTGACAGTTCTGTACCACAAACCTGAGGTACCCTTGGTGAGAAGGGTAAATTGGGACATGAAGGTAAGCATCCTTGATGTCCCGAGACATCATGTAGTCCCCTTCTTCCAGGTTCGCAATCACTGCTCTGAGTGACTCAATCTTGAATTTGAACCTCCGTATGTAAGTGTTCAAGATTTTAGATTTAGAATCGGTCTCACCGAGCCGTCCGGCTTCGGTACCACAACAGTGTGGAATAATACCCCGTTCCCTGTTGCAGGAGGGGTACCTTGATTATCACCTGCTGGGAATACAGCTTGTGAATGGCTTCCAAAACTGCCTCCCTGTCAGAGGGAGACATCGGTAAAGCCGACTTTAGGAAACGGCGAGGGGGAGACGTCTCGAATTCCAATTTGTACCCCTGAGATATCACCTGAAGGATCCAGGGGTCTACTTGCGAGTGAGCCCACTGCGCGCTGAAATTCATTGAGACGGGCCCCCACCGTGCCTGATTCTGCTTGTAAAGCCCCAGCATTAGACTGAGGGCTTGGCAGAGGCGGGAGAGGGCTTCTGTTCCTGGGAACTGGCTGATTTCTGCAGCCTTTTTCCTCTCCCTCTGTCACGGGGCAGAAATGAGGAACCTTTTGTCCGCTTGCCCACGAAAGGACTGCGCCTGATAATACGGCGTCTTCTTATGTTGAGAGGCGACCTGGGGTACAAACGTGGATTTCCCAGCTGTTGCCGTGGCCACCAGGTCTGAAAGACCGACCCCAAATAACTCCTCCCCTTAATAAGGTAATACTTCCAAATGCCGTTTGGAATCCGCATCACCTGACCACTGTCGTGTCCATAACCCTCTACTGGCAGAAATGGACAACGCACTTAGACTTGATGCCAAATATTCCGCTGTGCATCACGCATATATAGAAATGCATCTTTTAAATGCTCTATAGCCAATAATATACTGTCCCTATCTAGGGTATCAATATTTTCAGTCAGGGAATCCGACCACGCCAACCCAGCACTGCACATCCAGGCTGAGGCGATTGCTGGTCGCAGTATAACACCAGTATGTGTGTAAATACATTTTAGGTTACCCTCCTGCTTTCTATCAGCAGGATCCTTAAGGGCGGCCATCTCAGGAGAGGGTAGAGCCCTTGTTCTTACAAGCGTGTGAGCGCTCTATCCACCCTAGGGGGTGTTTCCCAACGCACCCTAACCTCTGGCGGGAAAGGATATAATGCCAATAACATTTTAGAAATTATCAGTTGTTATCGGGGCAAACCCACGCATCATCACACACCTCATTTAATTTCTCAGATTCAGGAAAACTACAGGTAGTTTTTCCTCACCGAACATAATACCCCTTTTTGGTGGTACTCGTATTATCAGAAATGTGTAAAACATTTTTCATTGCCTCAATCATGTAACGTGTGGCCCTACTGGAAGTCACATTTGTCTCTTCACCGTCGACACTGGAGTCAGTATCCGTGTCTATATCTGCCATCTGAGGTAACGGGCGCTTTAGAGCCCCTGACGGCCTATGAGACGTCTGGACAGGCACAAGCTGAGTAGCCAGCTGTCTCATGTCAACCACTGTCTTTTATACAGAGCTGACACTGTCACGTAATTCCTTCCAACAGTTCATCCACTCAGGTGTCGACCCCCTAGGGGGTGACATCACTATTACAGGCAATCTGCTCCGTCTCCACATCATTTTTCTCCTCATACATGTCGACACAAACGTACCGACACACAGCACACACACAGGGAATGCTCTGATAGAGGACAAGACCCCACTAGCCCTTTGGGGAGACAGAGGGAGAGTTTGCCAGCACACACCAGAGCGCTATATATATACAGGGATAACCTTATATAAGTGTTTTTCCCCTTATAGCTGCTGTATTATTTAATACTGCGCGTAATTAGTGCCCCCCTCTCTTTTTTAACCCTTTCTGTAGTGTAGTGACTGCAGGGGAGAGCCAGGGAGCTTCCCTCCAACGGAGCTGTGAGGGAAAATGGCGCCAGTGTGCTGAGGAGATAGGCTCCGCCCCCTTTTCGGCGGCCTTATCTCCCGTTTTTCTGTGTATTCTGGCAGGGGTTAAATTCATCCATATAGCCCAGGAGCTATATGTGATGCATTTTTTTTGCCATCCAAGGTGTTTTATTGCGTCTCAGGGCGCCCCCCCCCCCAGCGCCCTGCACCCTCAGTGACCGGAGTGTGAAGTGTGCTGAGAGCAATGGCACACAGTTGCAGTGCTGTGCGCTACCTTGTTGAAGACAGGACGTCTTCTGCCGCCGATTTTCCGGACCTCTTCTGTCTTCTGGCTCTGTAAGGGGGCCGGCGGCGCGGCTCTGGGACCTATCCATGGCTGGGCCTGTGATCGGTCCCTCTGGAGCTAATGTCCAGTAGCCTAAGAAGCCCAATCCACTCTGCACGCAGGTGAGTTCGCTTCTTCTCCCCTTAGTCCCTCGATGCAGTGAGCCTGTTGCCAGCAGGACTCACTGAAAATAAAAAACCTAAACTTAAACTTTTCACTAAGCAGCTCAGGAGAGCCACCTAGTGTGCACCCTTCTCGTTCGGGCACAAAAATCTAACTGGGGCTTGGAGGAGGGTCATAGGGGGAGGAGCCAGTGCACACCAGGTGACCTAAAAGCTTTTACTTTTGTGCCCAGTCTCCTGCGGAGCCGCTATTCCCCATGGTCCTTACGGAGTCCCCAGCATCCACTAGGACGTCAGAGAAAGGTTATGATTCTGTTTGTCCACATATTTTCTGACAGGGCTGGATTAAGTGCTACATGGACCTGGGGCTAAAAATGTTCAAGGGCCTATTGTGAGAGGTGGTGAGACTGGTGGTGTGTTTTGTGGGCATGTAAAATCCCTAAACTATCAGCCCAACAATGTGTCCTTTTGTGAGAAAAATAGAAATACAATTTCAATACTTAGAATTTATGGCTGATCCTGTGTCTAACTCAGTGGCCTTTATCATCATGTTGTCATGAGGATGGGACTATTTGTATGTGGAGGCCTGGAGTTGTACTCCCGTCTGCCTCATTGTTAATCTGGCTGTGTATTCTAAAGCGGCCGTTTATAAATCCTGATCAGACTCCCATCAAATATCTATGGAAAGAGCTGAAACATGCAGTCTAGAGAAGGCACCTATCAAACCCGAGATAGCTGGAGGAGTTTTCTCAGGAATAGTAGGCCAAACAACCTGCTGACAGGTGCAGACATCTCACTGAGAGCTACAGAAATTGATAGATTGCACTGACTGCAACAAAATAATTGGTCATAGGTCCCATAATATATGTTACTGCCATTTCAGTTTGTTTTATTATTTAAAATATTATGTTGAATCAAAAATCAAATGCAAAATCTGATTTCTATTAAATATGGAATAAATAATGATGGACGCCAATTAAATTTGTCATTTTTCAAGTTATTTTAGATAAAAATATGGTTTCTTCTTTTTCATGGTAGAGTATCAAAATATTTGTTCATGTCTGTAAAATCAGTACAGGAGGGATGCAATTTACTTCTAGTAAAGAAAATACAATTTAACTGTAAGGTGAACCTGAATCTAACATCAAAAAGAGAGATGATAATTGAACTGGACGGAATTTTTTTCCCCCCCAGAGCTAAACGAATTCCCCTTATTTGGTACAATTTACCAAAAAACATTGTGCCAGTGCACCCGAATGATGCTCAGCTCCCGAGTGAAACTGGGTTCCAGTTGCAGTTATTAAATAGGCTCACCATGCAAATTCATTACTGGAGATCCCCAGCGATGGCTGCCACTGGTGATACTCTGAGACCCCAAATATTTAAATGAAAATCGTCACCACCTTAACCCTAATTCCCAACTGATGCATTATTTAAAACAAAACAACAACAAAAAAACAGGAAAAAAAATAAACAAATAGCTTATACCCCCTTTCACATCTCCAATGCCGGATCCCACCCGGGAATTGGAAACGGGTCCTTGGATGGGATCCGGCATTGGAGACTCTCCCTACCTCTTTCGCTGGCTGTCCAACTCGGCAATATGCCGGGTCGGTTGCCATAGCGGCGAGGGGCGGAGCCAGCAGCAGGGGCAGAGGTGGCGCTGGGAGATGAGCTCATCTCTGTGCCGCCTCTCCCTATCCTGTAAACGGCAATCTGTTTATGCAGCCACTAACCCAGTATTCAACCCAGGAATAACACTGCTTATAACCCGGGTTGATTTACCGGGTCAGGTGACTCGGGAATTCGGAGGTGGCGCTTTCACACCGCACACTGACCCGTGTCGACCTGGCAATATGCCGGGTCGATACCGGGTTATTTGTGCGGTGTGAAAGGGGTATTTCTATGTTGCCAGCTGATGTAGCCAGCAATACAGCAGCCTCATGCAGAGAGTGGAGGTGTGGACAACACGGGTTAGGAAGAGTGGGAAAAAGAAGAATGGGAGACAGGAGGGGGCAGTACAAGAACGAAGCTTATTGGTAACTTGCCCAGTAGACAAGCCAGCCTGGGAAGCACAGCAGTAGCGGGATCTGGTCCATTTTAACACAGGGCCGGCCAACTATAATGATGGACAAAAGGGCTCCCGGGTTCCACATAAATGTTGATACACCCCAGAATGAATGAGGGCATCAGTGTATTATTAAAAAAACGATTAAAAAAAAACCCTCCAGTGAAGTAAGGCAGGTGGCCAGCGGGGAGCCATTGGTCCCACGGCAGGTGATTGGATCGCAAAAGGGTGAACAAGCCCTGACCAAGGGGGCCACGTAGTCTACGGGATGCGTACTATGTACCGAGATCTGGGACTTCAATAACTGAGGTTATATCGCATTATTTAGGAAACTTATTTAAGTAATATGGTAGCTATAAGCGGATCCAGTATGTTCTACTGGCAGACGGGAAGTCGGCTGTCAGTATACAGACAGCACTGCCACAGGTTATAATTCCACTCGGTTGGTGGCGTGGACCCACCAACCGAATAACCTGTGAAGTTTGGGATTCCGTCCATTTGTATTTCACAGTGTCCAGATTCAGTCATCGGTCTTCCTGAACGCTGGGATCCAGACAGCCGGTATTTTAACTACATCCCCTATATACAAGTACTATTAATGGAAAGATCAAAATATAGCCAGTTGTAAGCCCAAACATTGAGGATTTAACTGGAGTCTGAAATGGCATATTGCTGGCAATGCAAATGCATACAGTTAATCTCTATACCTCCTGAACAGTACTCTTGTCAGAAAAGGTTATGTGTTCTAAGTGGTACGTAAATGTATGATGTCTAATTCAGTATCAATACCTATAAATTACAGTAAAAGTTAAGATTAGTTGTGCACACACAAAAAATAAAACTGCCATTCTAACATTTTCATTTGAGTTTATATCAGTGACTGCTGTAATATTAGTACTAACCTGCAATAGTATGAGCATAAAGCCTGCTACCAAAGGTAAAAACATGCAGCTCGTACAGCTTGGAAATCTTCTCTAAAAATTCTTTACAATGAGGGCGCAGACGGGTGTGCAGCATTGGTTCCCCTCTACCTAACTGGAAATGGAATATTCCCTGTAAAATAACAGAACGCGGGTTAATTAAAACAAGAGCCTAAAATATCAATAGCTATGGACATTTCATTAAAAGTTTCTCTTGAAAATCTCAACTTTGTATATAATGTCGAAGTGGGCGTAACCTAAATTAGTAGCAGAACAGATAGTGGTTCATGTTGAGTTGGCATATATGGCGCCAATAACACGGGCACAAAAAGCTTGCAATAGAAGCATTTCCCATAGAAAGCAAAGCTGACACTTCAGCTCTGCAGAGAAAGCATATGCACCAGGATTATGCCAAGAGAGATTTACAGTATGTGCACCTGGCTTACATGAAGATGTGGTTTTGAAAGTTAGTAGTAAATGCTGCAGTTCCTAAAACAGAGAATTGGTGATGTTGCCCATAGCAACCAATCAGATGCTGTCTAACAATTTCTAAAAGGCAATAGAGAAATGATAGACAGCATCTGATTGGTTGATATGGGCAACATCACCAATTCTCTGTTTTAGAAGCTTTAGCTTTATGTGTCTGGACAGTGTTAGTAATAAATGGCTAGGGCTTTATGTAATAGGGTCTGAGTTCTGTGAAGCAATACAATTTTGGCGTACCAGATTGTTTTTACCTTTGAAAGATAGTGCAGCTTAAATTTGCAGCTGAGACATAAAGCCCTAAGTGTAAGTTCTTAAACATGTATTTACCATGCAAGATAACAAATACATCTGCTGTCTTTCCCTTTAATCCCCCCCCACCACCACCAAAAAACAAACAAAAAAAAACACACACACACACACACACACAGGGAATTTGCTTTACCACCACTGAATTTAAATTAATCACAGAAGCACCACTAATAATAGTAATAGTATACGTTAGCCACACTCCGAAGCGGCTGACGATCAACGCATATCTAACAAGTGTGTGTGTGTGTGTGTGCGCGTGTCTTTTGTGGTCTGCGTGGGACACATTTGTGTTAACATGCTCTTAATGTACCATGTGCCCTCTAAGCATAAGGAGTCATACATATAAAATTATATCTACACAGAAAACAGCGCTATAAGTTCGAGTGATAGATAGAATTGGTGTAACAATGGTAAGTTAAAAACTTACATTTATTATTAAAAATAATTCACGGTAAAAATTTCTCAATAAGAATTAATAGCATTAATGTGCAAAAAATGAATAAACATTAGACATGTTTCTCAAACAAGTTTAGATGCAAAGTTAGCTAGTCCCTATATACGGTCAGGCAAAATGGGTTCACTCACAAGGGGGCAGATGTATTAACCTGGAGAAGGCATAAGGAAGTGATAAACCAGTGATGAGTGCAAGGTGATAAAGGCACCAGCCAATCAGCTTCTACCTGTTAATTTACATATTGAAGCTGATTGGCTGGTGTGTATCACCTTGCATATATCACTGGTTTATCACTTCCTTATGCCTTCTCCAGGTTAATACATTTGCCCCAAGGTCCTTTATAGTTAAAGTATACTGAAATGGGACCTGATTGATTTGCGGCTCAGCTGATATCTTTCAAACGTGGACCGTTGGCAAGGTCCTAAAGGATGTTTTATAGTTATCGGTCCTTCGGGTAATTTTCAAAGGTAAGTCCATAGGCGCTAATCCTGCATGGAAAAGAGGCGCATTTGGAGAAGTCCTTTTAACCTTCTATGCTTGGACCGATCATTAGGAACAAATTCCACCGTTGAATGGCCGCAATCAGATGTCCTCCTTGGAGACCCACTGACCAGAGGAGAAGCACGTTCTGACGCGTTTCGCCGTCCACAGACAGCTTTTTCAAAGGAATATAAAATGAGCCCCAAGTTGCCATCAATATTTATGGTGCTCAGGAGCAGTAGAAAGGTAGTTAATTTAAATTAAAAAAAAAAAAGAGCAGAAATTGTTCTTACATCCATCTCATGAGCCTTAGTCTTTTAGTGAGCGGATTCTCTCTTTAAACTGTGAAAATAGAGATCTACAAGGGATGGGCAATAAGTATCTGGATGTGCGGAGCATAGGTAGAGTAGACACAATCTGACTGCCTGGTTGTTATCTTACTAAAGTTCTTGTGAAATGTCAAAGCACAGAACTGTATATAAGCAGCACTGCACACCGAAGTAGTCAGCATGTTCACTTCCTTCACAAACTCATAATACAGCTCAACAATGGCTACTGGAAAGCCATGCTCTTCTTTGATGACTAGCGTAGTATGCAACAGAAGGAGATGTTTGACAGACGGGGAGAGGGGGGTGGGAGAACACTGTCCCAATGCACTGCATTTGAGTGGTTTGCAGCACGGGAGATGGTCGACCTGTGTCCGCCATCACAAAGGGCAACATTGTTGCCAGGGTGACCGTGACAAACTTAGAGAAGGAGATGGGCATCTCATTGGGAACCTATACACTTGATACTCCATGAAAAAGCTTGGACTGAGCAAGGTTTCTGTAAGCTGGGTGCCCCATCAGCTGAATCAAGGTCAAGAGGAGGCCCGGGTGACTTGCTGCCATAACATGCTGGCCAGGTTTGCTTTGCGGTCACGAAAACTTTGTCTGGGATATCATCAGTGGTGATGAATTTTGGATCTACAGCTTCATCCCCAAGACCAAACAGTCAGCCCAGTGGACCCCAGTTGGAGGTGTGAGTCCACAGAAGTTCCAACATGAGCGCAGCGTGGCCAACCAGACGGCGGCTGCTTTTGTGCCCAAGACTGTTAATGTAGCTACCATACCAGTCGTGCAGCAGCGCACAGTCACTTGGGACTGGTGCGCCAACTAATGCCTGTCGCAAGTGCTAGAAGCCATTTCAAGATAATGTCCAAGAACTTGCACTTGTGTGCCCTTCTTCATCACGACAATGTCCACAAGTCTAGGAACAGTGGTGGATTTTCTAGCACATAAATGCATCCAGGAACTTGGTCATCTGCGTACAGTCGAGACCTGGCCCCCGGTAACCTCTTTGTGTTCCCTCAAATCAAGTGCAAGATGTGTGGGATTTAATTTGAGTCACCAAAACCTGCAGTGGAGACCTTCATCGAGCATGTAATAGACATACCTGCTTCGGACTGGTAACACTGCTTCACCGAGTCGTTTCAGCACATAAGACTTCTCTGACAAATACTTGAAAAAAAATAAGATTTGAAACCTACCGGTAAATCTTTTTCTCCTAGTCCATAGAGGATGCTGGGGACTCCGTAAGGGCCATGGGGAATAGACGGGCTCCGCAGGAGACATGGGCACTAAAAAGAACTTTAGATATGGGTGTGCACTGGCTCCTCCCTCTATGCCCCTTCTCCAGACCTCAGTTAGAGAAACTGTGCCCAGAGGAGACAGACAGTACGAGGAAAGGATTTTTGTTAACCTAAGGGCAAGATTCATACCGTGGGGTTTATTTACTAATATTCGTGTTTTTGCCGTTTTTAAGGGTGTTTGAACTCGAATGGTATCGGGTGCATTTTACTGCAACTTTTTGAATCCTGATACGATCATTCACTAAGCTGCCGAGTTTTGCACATTCGTTTTTTCCGATGTCGATGTGATTCGTAATGTCAGGCAGTGTTTTACGGGAGTGATGAGTAAAACACTGCCTGACAAAACACAAGGAATCCCGGCCGGATCTGTGAGATCCGTGCTGGGCTTCATTGTGTACCTTAAAAAGGTGTTTTAATTGATTTTAATTCTGAAAAAAATTGCGTGGGGTCCCCCCTCCTAAGCATAACCAGCCTCGGGCTCTTTGAGCCGGTCCTGGTTGAAAAAATATGGGGAAAAAATTGACAGGGGTTCCCCCATATTTGATTAACCAGCACCGGGCTCTGCGCCTGGTCCTGGTGCAAAAAATACGGGGGACAAAAAGCGTAGGGGTCCCCCGTATTTTTTGAACCAGCACCGGGCTCCACTAGTCAGAGAGATAATGCCACAGCCGGGGGACACTTTTATATAGGTCCCTGCGGCCCTGGCATTAAATCACTAACTAGTCACCCCTGGCCGGGGTACCCTGGAGGAGTGGGGACCCCTTAAATCAAGGGGTCTCCCCTCCAGCAACCCATGGGCCAGGGGTGAAGCCCGAGGCTGCCCCCCCCCATTCCAAGGGGGGCGGATGGGGGGCTGATAGCCTTGTGAAAAAATGTGAATATTGTTTTTAGTAGCAGTACTACAAGTCCCAGCAAGCCTCCCAAGCAAGCATGCGGTGGAAAACCGGGCCCGCTGGTACCTGTAGCACTACTACTAAAAAAATACCCCCAAAAAAACAGGACACACACACCGTGAAAGTATAATTTTATTACATACATGCATACCTCCAAACATACATACTTACCTATGTTCACACGAGGCTCTGTCCTCTTGTCCCTGTAGAATCCTTGGGGTACCTGTGAAAAAAATTATATTCACATAATCCAGTGTAGAATCAGACCTTTGTATAATCCACGTACTTGGCAAAATAATAAAACGGAAACCCGACCACGCACTGAAAGGGGTCCCATGTTTACACATGGGACCCCTTTCCCCGACTGCCAGGACCCCCCCTGACTCCTGTCAAAGAGGGTCCCTTCAGCCAATCAGGGAGCGCCACATCGTGGCACTCTCCTGATTGGCTGTGTGCTCCTGTAGTGTCTGTCAGGCAGCACACGGCAGAGATACAATGTCGCGCCTATGCGCTCCATTGTATCCAATGGTGGGAACTTTGCGGTCAGCGGTTGACCGAAAGTAACCTCACCGCTGACCGCAAAGTTCCCACCATTGGCTACAATGGAGCGCATAGGCGCTACATTGTATCTCTGCCGTGTGCTGCCTGACAGACACTACAGGAGCACACAGCCAATCAGGAGAGTGCCACGACGTGGCGCTCCCTGATTGGCTGGAGGTACCCTCTTTGACAGGAGTCAGGGGGGGTCCTGGCAGTCGGGGAAAGGGTTCCCATGTGTAAACATGGGACCCCTTTCAGTGCGTGGTCGGGTTTCCGTTTTATTATTTTGCCAAGTACGTGGATTATACAAAGGTCTGATTCTACACTGGATTATGTGAGTATAATTTTTTTCACAGGTACCCCAAGGATTCTACAGGAACAAGAGGACAGAGCCTCGTGTGAACATAGGTAAGTATGTATGTTTGGAGGTGTGCATGTATGTAATAAAATTATACTTTCACGGTGTGTGTGTGTCCTGTTTTTTTGGGGGTATTTTTTTAGTAGTAGTACTACAGGAATCAGCGGGCCCGGTTTTCCACCGCATGCTGGTACTTGTGGTTCTCCAAGTACCAGCTTGTGGGGGAGGCTTGCTGGGACTTGTAGTACTGCTACTAAAAACAATATTCACATTTTTTCACAAGGCTATTAGCCCCCCATCCGCCGCCCTTGGATGGGGGGGTGGGGACAGCCTCGGGCATCACCCCTGGCCCTTGGGTGGCTGGAGGGGGGGGGGGACCCCTTGATTTAAGGGGTTCCCACTCCTCCAGGGTACCCCGGCCAGGGGTGACTAGTTGGGTATGTAATGCCAGGGCCGCAGGGACCACTATAAAAGTGTCCCCCGGCTGTGGCATTATGTACCTGGCTAGTGGAGCCCGGTGCTGGTTTCAAAAATACGGGGGACCCCTACGCTTTTTGTCCCCCGTATTTTTGGAACCAGGACCAGGCGCAGAGCCCGATGCTGGTTGATAAAATATGGGGGAACCCCTGTCATTTTTCCCCCCATATTTTTTCAACCAGGACCGGCTCAAAGAGCCCGAGGCTGGTTATGCTTAGGAGGAGGGACCCCACGCAATTTTTTTTTACAGTTTTTACACTAAACAGACACTTTCCCATAGATAACCATGCACAGATCTCACTGATCCGTGCATAGTTATCCAAACTCGACTGGAAAAAGCAGGTCTATTTTTTTGCAGCTTTTTTTAACGAATCGGAAAAAAAATAGACCCGCACTTGAGCACTCAGAGACTAACACCCAAATACGAATGAATAGTGAATGCCCGTATTGTATGAAATAACAGCCGCGTTTGACCGATGGTCTATTCATTCGTATTTCGGAACATTGTCATTCAAACCATTACGAATAGACCAGACACTGCCGAGATTGGTGCTTAGTGAATTCCCGGATTGGGACTTAGAAAAAAAAACACAAATCGGCCAAACTCGGATTTTTAGTAAATACTGGCCCATGTATATCTGAGGCAGTCCCCACTGACTTGCAATCTCTGCGAAGACTTCCTGATGAAGTCCCCACTCTCCTGGATGTAGATCGTGTCTGCTGAGGAAGTCTGCTTCCCAGTTGTCCACTCCCGGAATGAAGACTGCTGTAAGAGCGCTTACATGATTTTCCGCCCAGCGAAGACTCCTGGTGGCTTCTGCCATTGCCACTCTGCTCTTTGTTCCGCCTTGGCGGTTTACTTGAGCCACTGCGGTGATGCTGTCTGACTGAATCAGAACCGGTAGGTCGCGAAGCAACTGCTCCGCTTGACGAAGGGCGTTGTATATGGCCCTCAACTCCAGGACGTTGATGTGAAGACAAGTCTCCTGGCTTGACCAGAGACCTTGGAAGTTTCTTCCCTGTGTGACTGCTCCCCAACCTCAGAGGCTCGCGTCCGTGGTTACCAGAACCCAGTCCTGAATGCCGAACCTGCAAACCTCTAGAACACAGGTTCTCAAACTCGGTCCTAAGGACCCCACACAGTGCATGTTTTGCAGGTCTCCTCACAGAATCACAAGTGAAATAATTAGCTCCACCTGTGGACCTTTTAAAATGTGTCTGTGAGTAATTAATACACCTGTGCACTTGCTGGGTTACCTGCAAAACATGCACTGTGTGGGGTCCTGAGGACTGAGTTTGAGAACCCCTGCTCTAGAAGGTGAGCACTCTGCAACCACCACAGGAGAGATACCCTGGCCCTGGGGGACAGGGTGATCATCTGATGAATCTGTAGATGTGACCCGGACCACTTGTCCAGAAGGTCCCATTGGAAAGTCCTTGCATGGAACCTGCCGAATGGAATGGCCTCGTAAGACGCTACCATCTTCTCCAGAACTCGAGTGCAGTGATGCACCGACACCCTTTTTGGCTTCAATAGGTCCCTGACCAAATTCATGAGTTCTTGGGCCTTTTCCATTGGAAGATAAACCCTTTTCTGGTCTGTATCCAGAATCATGCCTAAAAAAGGCAAACGAGTCGTGGGAACCAACTGTGACTTCGGGATATTGAGAATCCAGCCGTGCTGTTGCAACACCTTCAGGGAAAGTGATACTCTGTTCAGCAACTGCTCTCTTGATCTCGCTTTTATTAGGAGATCATCCAAGTACGGGATAATTGTGACACCCTGCTTGCGCAGGAGCACCATCATTTCCGCCATTACCTTGCTGAAAATCCTCGGGCCGTGGAAAGCCCAAATGGCAACGTCTGAAATTGGTAATGACAATCCTGTACAGCAAATCTCAGGAACGCCTGATGAGGTGGACATATGGGAACACGAATGTATGCATCCTTTATGTCCAGGGACACCATATAATCCCCCCCTTCCAGGCTGGCGATGACCGCTCTGAGCGATTCCATCTTGAACTTGAACCTTTTTAAGTAAAGGTTTAAGGTTTTTAAATTTAAAATGGGTCTGACCGAACCGTCCGGTTTCGGGTCTACAAACAGGGTTGAGTAATACCCTATCCCCTGCTGAAGCAGGGGAACTTTGACCACCACTTGTTGAAGACACAATTTTTGAATTGCATTTAAAACTATCTCCCACTCTGGGGGAGAAGCCGGTAGGGCAGATTTGAAAAATCGGCGAGGAGGCACCTCTTCGAATTCCAGCTTGTAACCCTGGGAAACAATTTCTATTGCCCAGGGATCCACCTGTGAGTGAACCCAGACGTGGCTGAAAAGTCGAAGACGTGCCCCCACTGGGGCGGACTCCCTCAGCGGAGCCCCAGCGTCATTCGGTGGATTTTGTAGAGGCCGGGGAGGACTTCTGCTCCTGGGAACTAGCGGTGGTTGGCAGCTTTTTCCCCCTGCCCTTACCTCTGGCAAGAAAGGAAGATCCCCGTACTCTCTTGGGTTTATGCGACCGAAAGGACTGCATCTGATAATGTGGCGTTTTCTTAGGCTGTGAGGAAACATAAGGC